>NW_007734083.1:29323-55158 GCF_000696425.1 Galeopterus variegatus | reverse complement strand
AAGGTGTTATGGATATGTGTTCCAAAATCTTGTAAGGTTCTTAAATATCCGTGTCTTAATATAAATGCTACCAGTCATAATCTTGGTTTAATTATAATTTTTAAAATGTTATGTCTTCAAATATTTCATTAAAAAAAACTTTGATAGGTACAGTTTTCTGACAAACTTTGAGTTCATAGCTTTAAACTGAAGTTCCAAAATTCTAATGAAGAAATTGATGGGTTTGTGAAATTGTTCACAAAGGTCAAAACAACAAAAGTTAATTGGTAAACTAATTAAAAAGAATTATGGGTTTTTACAATTTCCTTATTTTAAAACACTGCTGGTTCTCCTAATGTTTTCCAAATGTAAGAAAACTCTGTCTCTCGGGCCAGCCCGTGGCTCACTCGGGAGAGTGTGGTGCTGGTGGCGCCAAGGCCCCGGGTTCGGATCCCATATAGGGATGGCCGGTTAGCTCACTGGCCGAGCGTGGTGCTGACAACACCAAGTCAAGGGTTAAGATCCCCTTACCGGTCATCTTTTAAAAAAAAAAAAAAGAAAAGAAAACTCTCTCTCTCTCTCTCTTAAGCTATAACTAACAACAGTTTGGTAAAATGTCATTTAAAACAAAAATAAAAGTATTTGTTTTCTCCTTATTTGATCCCCCCCCAAATTTAATAACTTTAAGTATCCTTATGATTATCATGGCAATGTGGCTATTTTTATAAGTTCAATGAAAATTAACTCTCTCTTTATAACAGGATATAATTTAAAATTTTGGATGCAAGATAGCATGTCTCATTTCCAACCTCTGACCTCTCTTTATGTTGCCATAATTTGGCATAAACTGCTGCTTCATCCTGCTGTTCATCTTTCCCCCCGATGTGGGACAGACAGATCTTCACCTGGGAAACAGCATTCCCAGCAACGTGGGACAGATCACTGAAAGAAAGTGAGCCGAGATGCTCCTTTCTATCATCACCTGGGAAAGAGCCTTCCCAACACCGAGAGATTTATGCAACAAAAAGTAAGACCTTTTCAATCTAGATATTGATTATCAATGCTTTTATGAGGAATGCCTTAATCATAAAGGGGGAAATAATGTTTTCTCTACAAAAGCAGTTCTCTAAATTTTCCTGGCCTTTAAGAGGGTGTTTGTAACTTGGATGAGACATCCTGTGTTGCCTAAGAATCAGAGAAGGCTTCGTGCAGGGGCAGTCTTTTCACCTAGGTAGAGGTAGCAGTTTGAACAAATTAATGGAAGGCGGGGAAGCTGGGGATGGGCAGTGACGCAGTGAATAGTTTCGTTCTGTTAGAAGATAGAGCAGGGTGCCAAAGGAGAAAGTGAACACGAAACTAAAGGAGTTTCAACATTATCCTGGAGGCAGTATTGAAGGGTTTAACTCAGATGGCCTTGTGCAGGCTGGATAGGGGGAACAAGTCTAGGAAGAGAGGTCAGTTAGGAGATTGGGTAGCGGTCAGACACATTTGTGATCAGAGAGATCTAGGTTTAAAATACTGTTCCAGCATCCACACAGATTAGCAGCACAACTTTGGGCAAGCCCCCTAACCTCTCTAAACCTGTTTCCTCATCTGTAAAATGGAGATAATGACAGTTACATACTAAATAAGATTGCTGTGAGAATTAAATGAGATAAATATTTGCATGCTTAATTACTACTACTGCAATAAGTCAGATGTGAGATTCCCAGAGCCGTGACAATGAGAGAGAATCAGAAGGGACAATATCTTAGCAAAAGCTTAAGAACTGGAAAAAAAATTTCCTCTCCTCCCTCCAAGTTCCCATGAAGGGCAGCATCATTTCACAATGCAGGTGATACTTACTATTGTCTCCTTGAAATGAAATATCCAGAACCCATCATCTCACTGCAGTAGCCTGTAAGAAAGAGCCAATGTTCCTGAAACAAAAATTCATGTTGACCTGACAATCCTACAGCATATTTGAAATAAACCCAGATGATCAGCATTTTATGTACACAGACTTCTTTTGTTTCCTCTCTGTCAAAGGACATAATTACAACAAATTTAGTTTATTTAAAGATCTCAGTTGGCTTTATTTGTGATTCTAGAATTGGGCAACACTTCATTCCATACTTATTGTTCCAATCAGCTGAGCAAATGAAGTTGACTTTATAGACAGAAAGAGGGCTGAAGAGAGAAGAAACAAAGAACAAAAAATGGATTGGTCATTTCAAAGTTACTTTCCTTGTAAGGTGGGGACAGGGAGACATAACAATAGAAAAATAACTGATTATTTAACATCAAGTTACTTCAGGCTATCCTTTTTGTGTAAGGGTTAAAGCCTGACGGAACTTTATTACCATGCCTGTTTAAGGTTTAAACTGGCCTGTTTGGGAAATTGGTTGTTATCTCTCTCTCCTAATTTCTCGGAAGGTCATACAACAACTTAGTTTGGGCTTGTTGACGTGGAACTTTAGCAAGGATGACCCCATTCTTATTTTTAGCCTGGTCCTTTGGGGCCTAGTGCAGGAGCTTAGTCCAGAACAATGAATGGCCACCTATAATTTTTATTTAACATCTCCATCAACTTTCTTTCTCCTTTATTAATTTTCTCTTCACCCCCCAATCCTAATATCCCCCCCACACACAGGGTCTCCCTTTTATATTATTCCTTTCATCCTTCCCTCCTTGGAAACAGATCCGATACCAATCTCACTCAGTTCCCTCCTTTATTAGCCGCAAGATATTGGGATAGTTATACTCTCTGGGCCTCTGTTTCTTCTGTAAAATGGGTTTAATAAGAGTGTCTATCTTACACGGTTGTCAAAATTAACAACAAAAGAACAACAAAAGCACAGTCCCTGATCCATAGTAAGAACGCAACATGTTAGCTCCCTTCCCCGTCCTCTTTTCCATACTTTTTCCTTTAATTCCCCTATTCCTCAGCCTCGGAGCCCAGCAGGTAAAAGTCGTGAGAAAAAGTATCCTCGAGGCTAAAACAGGAAACGCTTGAGCTAGGGGCGGGGCCTGCAAGATGTCCACTGCGCACGCGCGCACGCTCGGTCGCGTTCTCGTTTCCAGCTAGGGGGAGGGGGTGAGTGGGAAAGAGGGCTTCGTTTTTTCTGGCTGCCCCCTTCCGGCTCCAAGAAGTGGCGGGACCTTGGCTGCGCCCGGAACGGGCTCGGCGCTAATGTAGGCACGCCCGGGCCCAAGGGGTAAATTCGAAAATGGCGGAGTGGGAAGAAGGAGGGGCTTCGCAGGGCAGGAGGCTGACCTCCCCGCGGGGGTGTGGGAAGGAGACTGCCGGGGCCCAGTGGCGCGGCCGGGGCCGGGAGATCGACTGACCGTGTCGGGTGTCTCTGAGGCCCTGACGTGGACACACTTCGGGTTTCCCGACTCGAGGTTCTTCCGGAGGATGGGCCGGCTGGTGGAGGCGTGTGAGGGAGACGAAGGGACTTCCGTTTCCTGCCCCTAGCCAGGGACCCGGCTGCGGAGCGGAATTGGCATTTCCAGATTGGGGCTCGGGCCGCCCCTCCTCCAAGACCCTCCTTTCCGGACCAAGCCGATCGTGGCCGGCTCTTCTGGCGCGGTGGGTACAGCTCTTGCAGGCTTTCCCCTCCTTTTCCCCCCCTTTTCCCTCTTCCCCCCTCCCCTCGAGCTGGTTGCTGCTGGGGAGGGCAGGAAGGCCTCGCCCACCCACCCGCCTGGCGGGAGTGGTACGGTCGGGGCTCCTTGCCCGGGTTCCCTGGACTGTTGGAGGAAGGCGTGGGCGGGTGGGCGGCTTCAGACCCGTGGGGCTGCCTCCGTAAGCCCCGTGACACCTAAGGTAAATCAAGTTAAAGAACTTTTTATTTTTAATATGATCGGAAGGGTCACCCCCCTCCCCCCAATCCGATGCCTGTGGCATGTATGGAGCTGGGTGGAGTGCGTCCGGGAAGGGCACGTGAAACATAGGGAATTGGGGCCAAAGAGCTTCCGGAAGAGGAAATTAACTGGTAATTCTTTCCAACCTTTGCAGCCCTATCACGTCTTCAGCCTATTCTGTAAAACAAAATGTCAATTTGATTTTCAGTTTCATTATTTTAACTCCATAATACACTTAAGTTGTTTTCTGGGTCGGAGGAGTGTTTATTGCTGAAACTAAGTAATAGCCCTCCCCACCTCCAAAAAAAAGAACGTCAATCAGCTTTGTAAAAACCTATCAGATTTTAATAATCTACTACTTTGCTTTCAAATATAATTATGTCACTAGTTCTTTCACAGCTATAACTTGATAACTAATGTCTCAGATTTACCCTTGGAAGACCGGAGGTTGCTTTAGTGTTTCTTTCTTCTCTTTTTTACCTTAATAACATTTGTTACAGCCAGTTCAAGAAAACACCGTAACAGACGGCCATCTTAGAATTATAACATTTTAGTGTTAGGAGGGATCTTAGCCCCAACCCTGTTATTTCACAAAAGCAGAAACCAAAGGCTCAGGAAGATTTCATGACTTGCTTAAGGTTACCCGACTAGTTAGATTAGAACCTAGGTTATTTGGCTCCTTGCCCACCATTCTTTTGCAAAATTTTTCCACATAGCCTCGAATCAGAATTAAGAGTATTCAATTCAAAGCACATTTCCGAATGTATACTACTTTGTGCCAGTGTCTTTGCTACTACTTTCTATGTATTTCAGTGTGTTTAATCAAAGCCGATGCTTTGAGATCCCCCGCCCCGCCTTCAATAACTGGCAAGAGTTTACGTTAAAAAGATTTATTATGCACGCGCACATATACATATGTATACTTGTATTTGCTCATAATTTCTTGAAGGATACACAAGAAAAATGTTAACAGTGGTTACTTATGGAGGAGAAGAGGTGTATTGGCACTTCACATGTGGCCTAATATATGGTTTGAATTTCCTAACATAAACAAGTATTGATTTTATAGTTAAAAACAAGTTTTACAGCTGGCTGGTTAGCTCAGTTGGTCAGAGCGCGGTGTTATAACATCAAGGTCAAGGGTTCTTATCCCCTTACCAGCCAGCCTCCAAAAACAAAATTTTTTTTTTAAAGTTCACACACATATATAAGACGTGAGTATGATAAAAAATATGTTACTAGTCTTTATATATTTTCAGCAAATGTGCTAAGCTTCTTGGTTATCGATAATGTAGCAAACTATAGCACATTCAGAATATCAAATTTGACACAGTGAAAAAAGTCTGAATTATAAAATCTTTGTGGATAAGAATCATTTAAAAAACAGGTTAAGACTGGAAAGTTCCCTGGTGATTAGGAATTCAGCTCTTTTGCTTTTTACGAATAGGTTAATTGAGACTAGAAGAAAAAGTCAGTTGCCCAGTGTTACCTATCTGATTATTAGCAGAGTTTGGACTAGGGTCTAGGTTCTAATCCAGTGCCCCTTGTACTAAACCTGTAATTTTACTGCTTTCTAGTGCATTCCATGATTCCAGCTAGGCTAACAAAGTAATGCTGACTAAAGGTTGGTTAGTCAGGCCCATTTCAATAGGTAAGAATTATTGTAATCAATCTAGCGGTTAATTAGGTTAGTGCTTGAAATATTTTAGTGACACAAATGTTCCCCTTATTTTTCATTGTAAACATTAATTTGTTTAGTAAATCTTCTGTTTATATTGTAAATGCTTAGAGACCCCAAATGTAAAATAATGAGATTTCACTGTTTTTGTTTGGTCTATTATTTAAGTCTGGTACCTAGTGAGATAGGGGGGAAGAAAGCTGGTTTATAAAATTAAGCATTTATGAGCACCTACCATGTGCCAGGCATTGTGCTATGTGATAGGGTTCCACAGATGGATATGGCAAACTGGTTGCCCTTGTTCTTTTGAGGCTGGGAGATTATCCCTGGGCTGTCAGTTCTCAAGCTTTATCTCTGGGGGGTAATCTGGTAATAGCATTATAAAATGTAATCTGTTAGCACTGTTTAAGGTCATTGTGTGAGTAGATTTGAGGAGACAAAAACAGTAGTAGTAAAATAAAAAGAAATGATTACTGAATTTAACAAATACTGTTTTCGTATTTTAGAGGTCGTGTGGTCAGTGGAAAGAGCCCTGGATTGGATGCCATGGGACCTGGGTTCTTGCCTCAACTTTGTTTCCAATTAGCTGTGGGGTTGTGGCTCTCAGTGCCTCCGTATTTCTTTTCTTTTTCACAGCCGTTTTGATATGTTTATTCTGTTGGGTTCAAAACACAGAAAGGGTATTTTGAACATGTTAAGTTATAAAAGAGATATGTTTATTATAGAAAATTTGTGAAATTTGGAATAGAGTAAGGAATTAGGATCATATTGTTTATATGCCAGTTTCTTCATCTGTAAAGTAACAGGTTGGGCTAGTTGATTCCAAAGATACAAAACCCAATATAATAGTTTTTTAAGCTGATTATCTGAGATATTATTGAGAAAAACAATGCCAAATCTGTTTGGAGTAAATATCTCAGAGGGACGAGAAATTAAGAACAAGGTAGAGATACAAACCTTAAATAAGGTATAACTTATACTTTCATTTATGGCTAGCTAGTTAGCTCACTTGGTAGATAGAGTGTGGTGCTGACAACACCAAGATCAAGGGTTCGAATACCTGTACCAACCAGGTACCAAAACACACACGCGCGCGTGCACGCACACACACACAGACTCACATGCACTCTCACACGCTTTCATTCATTTATTTCTTTCTTTTTCATTTATTTTTAAATTTCGTGTGCTAAGTAATTGATTTTTAATTTGTTGGAGGTTCAAGTGATATGTTTCATTACTGTGTTAAAAGCTGGCCTGTTCTATTTTGTAGGGTGGGTATAAAATAGGTTAAAAGAAAGAGAAATGGGACTTCTGGGTTTGAGATTCTGGGATTTTAAAACAGGAGAGAAAATTTGTGGGAGCTCAAAAGGGCTCACCCAAGATTCAAATAGCTGTTAAGTTGCAGAGGTACGATCAAAGATCAATGTGTTGGGGCTCACTCGGGAGAGTGCGGTGCTGATAACACCAAGGCCACGGGTTCGGATCCCATATAGGGATGGCCGGTTCGCTCACTGGCTGAGCGTGGTGCTGACAACACCAAGCCAAGGGTTGAGATCCCCTTACCGGTCATCTTTAAAAAAAAAAAAAAAAAAAAGTGGGTCTCTTGGCGTATATTACTATGTGATTTACCTTTCTATGGCTCCAGCTAATTTTTCAAGTCCTTTTTTTGTTTGAGACGGAGAGGCAGCTGGCCGGTACAGGGATCCAAACCCTTGACTTTGGTATTAACCCATTACCACTCTCTAACCTATGTGAGCTAACTGGCCAGCCCCTTTTAAGCCTTGAAAGGGCAAGAAACTGAACACTTTCTGCTACCTCACCGGACTACCCCTTCTGCCAGTAATCTTTATAGTAATTTCCTTTGACTTATGTCAGTCATAATCACTGGGTTTGACTTTTGATTGTCATTTACTGACCACATGACCTTTGATCAGTCAGAACCACTGGTTCCCCATATTTCAAATGAGGGCTATGATGCATACTACATATTTTAGTTATAAAAGGTAACATGGTGAAAGAAAAGAGGATGGGCTGTAGAATCACACATGCCCATAATTAAATTTTGACCTTACATTAAAGCAAATAGAAATGGAAATTTTTAGTTTCATTTCAGCATGTTTGATAGATTAGAGGCAATATTTACTGTAAACTAAAATGATGGGATGAAGAAAAAGGAAAATTAGTTTACAGATAGGGTTTGGTATGTGTAGACACATTAAATATGTTATACTGTTTTAATTTGGCTTGTAGTCACTTATTGTGTCACAATTTCTTTTTTTTTCTTCTTTTTAACCAGCTTTATTGCACAATTTCTTTTACATTGTATCATTTTCGTATTCAAATCTAGACAGGAGACAAACCTGTCAAATGAGTATAGACAGCAGAGTGGCTTTGGTTTTATCAGTACCACACTCTAACCAACTGAGCTAACCAGCCAGCCCAGCCTAAGTCTTTATATATCTGTATTTTTTTTTTTTTTTTTTTTTTTTTTAAAAATGACCGGTAAGGGGTTCTTAACCCTTGACTTGGTGTTGTCAGCACCACGCTCTCCCAAGTGAGCCACGGGCCGGCCCCTATGTTTATTTTATTTTTATTTTAGAGTTTTCTTTTCAGAAATAGCCGTGAGTGACATAACTGGAGTTTTTTAAAGATGACCGGTAAGGGGATCTTAACCCTTGACTTGGTGTTGTCAGCACCACGCTCACCCAGTGAGCGAACCGGCCATCCCTATATGGGATCCGAACCCGTGGCCTTAGTGTTATCAGCACTGCACTCTACCGAGTGAGCCACGGGCTGGCCCATATATCTGTATTTTTTACAATTGGGATTATATGGTACAATATTATTCTGTAGCCAGTTTTTTTCACTTAATACAACATTGTGAGCATATGTCCTGATCCTTTAGTATTCTTCTACAACCTGAGTTTTTAATGGTTGCCTAATGTCCCATATTACCATAGTACTGTCCTCTTTTGTTCGATATTGAGTTTTTTTGTTTTTGTCAATAACATTTTATTGAACATCCCTATGTACACATTTTTTAAAAACATCCCTGATCATTTCATTAAAGAATATGCTTAGAACTAGAATGGATTTTATTAGAGAATATGCTTAGAACTAGAATGGGTGGTTCAAGAAGTAATCATATATTTAAGACTTTTAGAACATTGTCAGATTACTCTCTAGAAAAGATGTGCCAATTTTTAGTTCCACCAGGAAGAGTACCTGTTGTCCCAGTCCTTCTTTGCCACTGTGTCTTTGGTGGTAGTGATGATGATCTTTGCCAAATAGGATAAAAACGGTATCTTTTAAAATGTTTATTTATTTGATTACTAATGAAGTTTTTGTATATGTTTGTTGCCCATTAGTATTTCCTGTTTATAAATTTGCCTTTTTTTTTTTTTTTTTTTTTTGGAGGCTGGCTGGTATAAGTATTGATCCCTAGATCTTGGTGTTATCAGCACCACGCTCTAGGTAACTGAGCTAATAACTAGCCAGCCCTAAATTTGCCTGTTTTCTGTTGAGGTGTTCATCTTTTTCTTATAGATTTATAAGTTGTTCGTGCTTCTTCCTGGTGTTCTGTTGCATAGTTGGATTCCTAGAATTAATGATAATGTATTGTGTATTTTAAAATAGCTAGAAGAGAGGTTTTTGAATGTTCTCATCTCAAAGAAATGATAAATGTTTAAGGTGATGGATATGCTAATTATCCTGATTTGATCATTAATGCAATGTATACATGGATCAAAACGTCAGTTGTACCCATAAATAAGTACAATTATTATGTGTCGACCATAAATAAAAAAATGAGAGATTAAAAGGAAGTGGTGATAGGATACACTCCTATTTGAGACCATTTGATATTGGTGCTAAAAGCAAATATGATGTAAGCAGTTTTAGATAAAAGGACATTTACTCCAACATTGTTCATGATAGTAAAAAACTTAGCTTTCTAAAGGTCGAGAAATGAAGGTGCATAATTGTATACAGAATATGTTAACATTTGTGTTTTTAAAAATGCTTGTACATGCTTGTATATTCATAGAACATCTCTGGAAGGATACGTAGGAAACTGGTGAGAGTGCTTGTTTCGAGGAAGCATACTGGAGGTTTAACATACAGGGGAGGAATGGATGCACCTTTTGTTCCTCTTAAATTGGTTGATTATGTGTGTATTGTCTCTTAAAAATATACATCTAAATTAAATAAAAATTAGGAAAAAATTAAAATATACATCTAAAATTAATGTTCAACAGTTTGAATGGGTATGGTTTGATATATTCATACAGTCAGTTACAAGTCATCCATTTTAAATAACAGTCTAATCCTGATAAATATAGGCATGGAAAGATGCTTATGATATATTATTAAATGAAAAAAAGTTATAAATTACTGTGTACAATAAATCCCCTTAAAATATGCATAACATGCCTGTGCACATGCATACAGAAAAGGTTTTTGAAGGATATATAGTAAAGTGTTCAAAGCCTGGGTAGTAGGATTCTTCCCTCCGCCCCCCTTTTTAAAAAGACAACAATTGTTTACATTAAAAATTGGGTTAGTATCCATCTCGAGAATTTTTTTTTTCTGCCCGCTTTTATTTTATTTTGTTTATTTATTTATTTATTTTATTTATTTATTTATTTTTAATGACCGGTAAGGGGATATCAACTCTTGGCTTGGTGTTGTCAGCACCACGCTCAACCAGTGAGCTAACCAGCCATCCCTGTATAGGATCCGAACCCAGGGCCTTGGTGTTCTCAGCACCACACTCACCCAAGTGAGCCATGGGCCGGCCTTGCCTGCACTGATTTTAGCAAAGGTTTTGATCTGGACTCCTGTTTTAATCCGTTTTGTGTTGCTATAAGAGAAATACCTGAGACTGGGTAATTTATAAAGAACAGAGGTTTATTTGGCTTAAAATTCTGAGACAGTTGCATCTGGCATGGGCCTCAGGCTGCTTCTACTCATGGCGGAAAGTGGCAGGCAGCAGAGAGAGGGAGAGAGGGTGCCAGGGTCCTATAAACAACCAGCTCTCGTGGGAACTAATAGAGATCTCACTCAGGACCCCCACTCCCCCCAGAGAGAACATTATTCCATTCATGAGGGCTTCCAGCACTGCCACATTGGGGATCAGATTTCCACATGAGTTTTGGTGGGGACAACATGTCCAAACTGTCAGCTCTGAATAAGCATGGTGGTATTAATCTGTATCATGGTTCTACCGTTTTTAATGTAGTTGATTTGTTTTTAAATCAGAAGACTACTGAATAACATAATGAT
Source organism: Galeopterus variegatus (assembly GCF_000696425.1). Classification (NCBI taxonomy): domain Eukaryota; kingdom Metazoa; phylum Chordata; class Mammalia; order Dermoptera; family Cynocephalidae; genus Galeopterus; species Galeopterus variegatus. The sequence continues at coordinate 44,372 of NW_007734083.1, read as the reverse complement.
CACTGTAAATTGTCATAAGTTCTGAACAGTTTTAAATGAAATAGGATAGGGTATAATAGTGATCAGTAGTGAATTCTTGAGCCTGAATCCTGTGTATTCTTCATGTAAAACATTCTTTTGGGAAACACAGTCCCATAATTTTTGAAGAAAAAATGAGGGAATACCTTACTGTGTGTCCATCCTGAGGGAACTGTGTGCAGTTAATTATGACAAATAAGTTGCTAAAGATGGGGGGTGAGAGGGGCACTATGCAGAAATTTAAATATTTCTGTGACTTTCTAAATTAACCCGTAATTAATATTCACTTTGTTGATTCTCAGTGTGCCTTTTCAGGTGTTTGCAGAAGTAGGTTTAATAATCAAGTATATATTGTAGGCAGCAGTATTGACTGAGCTTATGTGCAAAGTGCTCATTAATGCCATTCAGTTATTTGAATGGCTCTAGTGCTTAATTTTAGGGAAATAACATTTTTGTTCTGTGTTTTATACATATCTATTTTTTTAAATTTTCGATTATGTATATTTAAGGTGTACAACATGATGTTTTGATATACATAGATGAGTACATAGTGAAATGATTACTACAGTCAAGCAAATTAATCTATCCATCTCCTCACATAATTACCTTTTTTGTGTGGTAAGTGTGGAAAAGAACTTTTGATTTGACTGAATGTAATTAACCTCAGAAATGTATCATTGACCTTTTAAATTAAAGTTAAGAGGAAATATTCTTTGTGGTTTGAAGAACCTCAGTAGTGTAAATGAACAATTTGACTAAAAGTTGGATTTTTATGTAAATGTATCATAGTATAAAAAGCTGAAATTTAAAATAGTATGTATACCCTTTTCATTTGGGGCATATTATTTTAAAATATAACTTTTTATACTATGATTCATTTGCGTAGATACATTTCCTAGATACTACTACAAAGTGTATGTAGTAAATCAAAATTCTCTTTCTTTGTTTTTGTGGCTGGCTGGTACTAGGATCTGAACACGTGATATTGGTGTTATAAGACTGCACTTTAACCAACTGAGCTAACCAGCCAGCCTAACATGCTCTTTCTAAACAGAGAACCATTGGCTGATTGTTTAGCTGCGTGGTGCTGGTAACACCAAGGTCCAGGGTTCGATACCTGTACTGGCCAGCTGCCAAAATAAATAATAAACAGGGAACTGTCTATGACTAATATGTTAAGATAATTAAAAGAGGGATTGACCTCCATTGGGTCAGGGAATGTTGTTTATTTGATGAGTATCTCTACCCTGGACCTTCTTTAGGAAAAAAAGGAGACTGATGAGAAAAACGTAACATTTCAGCAAGTAATGATCAAAAAGAGAATCTTAAGATAAATGTTATTTTTTAAAACATGTTTTTTGTTATAAATACGTGTATTTGGAAGAGAGACAGTTCTATACATAGCTGGCATAAGCTTGGAGGCTGAACAAGATAAATTTAAATTATGATTTTTGATTTGTACATATAAAATTTTTTTATGTTACTATGAAAATTCTTCTTTTTTTAAAAAAAAAAAGATGATCAGTAAGGGGATCTTAACCCTTGACTTGGTGTTGTCAGCACTCTCAGCCAGTGAGCGAACCGGCCATCCCTATATAGAGATCCGAAACCGTGGCCTTGGTGTTATCAGCACCACACTCTCCTGAGTGAGCCAGGGGCCGGCCCTACTATATTTTTGAAATGTGATTTTAGTATAGGTTTTTATCACTGGAGAATTATATTGTTTGCATTGTGTGCACATATTTCCTATTTTGGTCCCATTTCCTAGGAACAGTGGCATATGAACAATTTTTAGTACCCACAGTGGTCTCAAGAGGCCAGGGGAGTTGGTGGGTAGAATGTGGAATAATAACAGCAATGGCCTAATGGAGGTGGTTCAACATTCATTCTTTTGCCTAACATTTATTATGCACTATTATTGTGTGTTATACATTGCTGTAGGCATTGAGGATACAAATGTAATAAGACACCACCCGTGCAATAAGGGATCTTCAGTCTAACAAGGATACACACACATACAGACATACACACATGCAAAATTATTAAATCTTATTGTAGTATAACGTGGGCCATCAGCAAATTAGGTAATGAAGATAGTGGGGGTACAAAGAGTAGTCATACTATTGGGGTTTTCAGGGAAAGAATCAGCAAAGATGTCATAGATGAGATTTTTTTTAAAATATGTTTTTGAATTTACAGATGCCTATATTTACATAATGTATTTCATTGAACAGATGCCTTTATATAATGTATTTCAGTTGGCATAATAGTAATGGAGTGGGAACTAGTAGGGTTATATTGCTTGCATAATGCCTGTCTTTTTTTTTTTTTTTTTTTTTAAAGATGACCGGTAAGGGGATCTCAACCCTTGGCTTGGTGTTGTCAGCACCACGCTTTTTTTTTTTTTAAAGATGACCGGTAAGGGGATCTCAACCCTTGGCTTGGTGTTGTCAGCACCACGCTTTTTTTTTTTTTAAAGATGACCGGTAAGGGGATCTCAACCCTTGGCTTGGTGTTGTCAGCACCACGCTTTTTTTTTTTTTAAAGATGACCGGTAAGGGGATCTCAACCCTTGGCTTGGTGTTGTCAGCACCACGCTCAGCTAGTGAGCAAACCGGCCATCCCTATATAGGATCCGAACCCGTGGCCTTGGTGTTATCAGCACTGCACTCTACCGAGTGAGCCATGGGCCGGCCTATGCCTGTCTTATTTTTAACATCATTATATTAGTTTTCTAGGGCTGCCATAACAAAGTACCACAAACTAGGTGGCTTAAAATAACAGAAATTTATTTTCTCATGGTTCTGGAGGCTAGAAGTCCAAAATCAGGGTAGCAGCAGGGCTATGCTCTCTCTGCAGGCTCTGGGAAAGAACCTCTTCCATTCCTTTCTCTTAGCTTCTGGTATTGCCATTAATCCTTGGTGTTCCTTAACTTGTAGATAGATGTGTCACACCAGTCTCTGCCTCTGTCTTTACATAGCCATCTTCCCTGTGTGTCTCTATGTCTGTGTCTCTTTTCTTCTTATAAGAACTCTAGCCATATTGAATTAGAGCCTACTCTAATGACCTCATCTTAACTTGATTACATCTGCAGAGACCCTATTTCCAAATAAGGTCACATTCATTGGTACCAGTAGTTAGAACTTTAACATATCTTTTTAGGAGACACAATTCAACCCATAACAATCATTTCATTCCGCTTTGTACTGTGCCACATAAATATGGTTACTTAATAAATGCTTTTTGATGATGAGAGGCTAAGCCCTTGGTTGCAGGAATAATGTTAAGTATTTGTAGTTCATTAAGTGAACCTGTAGAGATCGAATGAATTTCATCCAGAGACCAGAAAGGTGAAAAACAAATTGTAGAGATCTAAGAAGTGATTTGTTATACACTGCTTTTGCGGGGATATAGGGAAGGTGGGGAGGGTGCTGGCCAGTACAGGGATATACACTGCTATTTTGGACTTTCAATAGTTAATTTTCAGTCATCAGAGATAGTTTCCTAGTTAGCCATTTAAAATAATTAAATTTGTGTTAATCTTTAGAGTCAAAATTTTCTTTAGTGTCTGGTATATTTGTGAAAACTATTTGTTTTTCTTTTTTCTAAGACGCTGTGATACCTGTGACTCATGATATTGTGGAGTAGATTGTTTTTTAAAATTGCTTAAGCCCAAATATCTTTTTCTTAAATTACTTTAACCTTCATTTCAGGTAATGCATATTTTTATTAGGAAGCTTAATACTTAAATACATTTCTGAGTATTGTTCATATATATATAAATACTTAAATACATTTCTGAGTATTGTTCATATATATATATAATATATATAAAATATACATTTTTTTTTTTGGTGGCTGGCTAGTACAGTGTTCTAATAAATCTTAAAATCTTTCTCTGCGTGGGATTTTTTTTTCTTTTTTTTTTTTTTCCTTTTTGTCTTTTTTCGTGACCGGTAACGGGATCGCAACCCTTGGTGTCGCGCCCGCATCGCGCTCAACCAGTGAGCGGACCAGTCTCTATATGGGATCCGAACCCTCAGCGGGAGCGCCACCGCACTCTACCAAGTGCGCCACCGGGCCAGCCCGGGATTTTTTTTTTCTATTGCTTTAACATTAGAGGTTTTTTAAATTTAATCAAGAATTAATTTCTTAATATATTTTTGCCATATATAGAAAATATCCTTCAAAATTGTCATTTGATTCTTCATTGTTTTAATAGCACACAGCTGTTTTAAAAGCAGTCATACTAGCCCTACCGTAAAATTAATTAATAAATAGCTTTAGGAGGAATTATTCATAAATCATAGGGCATTTGTGTGCTTTCTGATATTGCTTGTGAGCATTGTACAATGACAGATACCAAAGAAATTAGGCAAAAAAATGAAAGCAGCTTTGCTTTACTTGTTCTAAATGGATGGGTGGGAACTAAATAACCTAATGAAAATAATATGGAGAAACTCTCCCTGTCAGTGGTAAATACCACATATTTTTCCTAAAGTTTAAGCAGTGTTCCTAGTATAATCTCATTAAAGAAAATCCAAAATCTTTGTATAAAAAAGTACACAAGTTTGTCCTGTGTGTAAAAATCTTTTAATCTTGGTACATTTTATATCCAAAACATTCACACTACTTGAAAACATTAAAAGAGTACAGCGCTGGCCGGTTTGCTCAGTTGGTTAGAACGCAGTGTTATAACACCACGGTCAAGGGTTTGGATCTCCATACAGGCCAGCTGCCAAAAAAATAAGAGTACAAAAGCATACCAACATACATATAGACACACAGAAAATAAGGGGAATGCTTCCAGTGAGATTGTGAATAAGGACAAAAATTAGTTTAAAGGAGAGAGTCTCTTATACCACATCAATGAAATTAATTGCTTTTAAAAACATAAATTATACCTGTTTGGAATTAGTTTATAAATACATAGGCTATAGGATGGACAAACACCAATGTGAACACTTGGCACAGAATTTCATAATTCAAGAACTTCAGTGCTTCATAACATGGAAAGCAACTCCTAAAAACAGCCAATTAGATTGATTTCTTAGAAGTTAGGGGAAAAATGCATTTCAGAAAGTGATTTTGTACAATTAGCAACAGAAGACATTAAAAATTAAAAATACTGGGAACAGGAGACCTAAGGTCCTCAGAGTATCAAAAAAAATAGATTCAAACTTTTTCACATTACAATTTAAAGAATGTAGTTAAACGAAAAATTAACTTGGCTCTGCGCAACAAGTTAAATATGTAACCACTTCAAACAGAAATGACTTAGTCCTTGCACATAGTTCTGAAATGTACTGTAACATTCATCTTTGCATATCAAAAGCACATAATTTAATTAGCAAAGATCCCTTTGTTTTAAACTTAAAATCACTTCTCACCCACCAAAGTTTGTACTAACAATTATCAAACTACTATTTTAGTAACATTTTAGGGCTGGCCTGTTAGCTCAGTTGGTTAGAGCGTGGTGTTACATAACACCAAGGTCAAGGGTTCAGATTCTGACACTGACCAGCCATCAAATATATATATATATTAAATAGAAATGTATATTTATACATATTATATATATACAAATAACACTTTAGCAACTTTTTTTTTTTTGGCAGCTGGCTGGTACAGGGATTGAACCCTGGACGTTGGTGTTATCAGCACCACACTCCAACCAGCCAGTCCAGCATCATGGATATGTAATTCACATACCATAAAATTCATTTAAAGTGTACAGTTCAGTAGTTTTTAGTAAATTCACTGAATCGTGCAACCATTTCCACAATCTAATTTTAGAACATTTTGATTATTCCAAAAAGAAACCAGTAACCATTTGCAATCGCTCCTCATTCCCCCCTCCCCTGCCTTAAGCAACCACTAATCTACTTTCTGTTTTTATTTATTTTAATAGCTGTTTAAACTTACAATATTATTGTTCTCATGACTATTCTAGATCATTGGTTCAGGTTTAAAAGCTCTTAATGGAGGCCGGCCCGTGGCTCACTCGGTAGAGTGCGGTGCTGATAACACCAAGGCCACGGGTTCGGATCCTATATAGGGATGGCCAGTTTGCTCACTGGCTGAGCGTGATGCTGACAACACCAAGCCAAGGGTTGAGATCCCCTTACCGGTCATCTTTAAAAAAATAAATAAATAAATAAATAAATAAATAAATAAAAGCTCTTAATGGGCCGGCCCGGTGGCGCACTGCTACAGTGCGCCGCTTGGGAGCGCTGCGGCACTCCCGCCGAGGGTTCGGATCCCACATACAGACCGGTTCCTGCTCACTGGCTGAGCGAGGTGCGGGCGCAGCACTGAGGGGTGTGATCCTGTTGCCGGTCCCGGTCCAGTACGGGCGCGACACTGAGGGTTGCAATCCGTTGCGGGACACGAAAAAAAGACAAAAAGGAAAAAAAAAAAAAAGCTCTTAAACTAGCCCAATTTACAAGTCCTATGACATCCTCGCTAAGAAAACATTCAAAACAATGGTTTTATAATGTTATGATTGTTCCATCTTCCAAGAGTTTTTGACGTGGAGCATGTGTTTCAAATTTTCTTTGTGGCACTTGCTAAAGCTCATTTAATTAGAAGGAATAAAGTCATTCTGTCCAGCCTCAAAACTGATTTTGTTCTATTTGTGTTATCAATTCCAGGCTTTTGGTAGTAGAAACAGCTTGTACAATCTTCTGTGGCGTACCATTATCTTCAATAATAATGTCATCTTCATCACTGTCTTCATCCTTTGGCTCAAAGTTGGATTCAGTCTGCTGTGGATAGCCAAGAAGGCTATTATCAGTAGGTTGGCTGGAGCTGCTAGAAGTCCGACTGTTCCCAGCAACATTATTCTCCTGGTTTGCTGTCTCATGTTATGAGGTTGCTGCTGTTTGCAGTCATCATGTCTGTTACTTGATTGAGATGCTTCTCTGTAATTTATATACCATTTACTTCTAAAACTTCATCATTAGCAGCTAATAGTCCTGTGCTGTGAGCCAGACCTCCTGGAACAAGCCAGAATATAAAGATCCCTGGCACTTTGTTTAAGCCATGTGGGTCTCCCTTAGGCTGAAATCCTAGGGAAAGTTTAGTGCCATGTTTGTAAAGATGAATTCTTTGATGGGTTTCTGGGAGAACATCCACATCTATGATAGAAGACACAGGTCTAGGGCCAGCCCGTGGCTCACTCGGGAGAGTGTGGTGCTGACAACACCAAGGCCACGGGTTCGGATCCCATATAGGGATGGCCGGTTTGCTCACTGGGTGAGCGTGGTGCTCACAACACCAAGTCAAGGGTTAAGATCCCCTTACCGGTCATCTTTTTAAAAAAAAAAAAAAAAGAAGACACAGGTCTAAAGTCTTGGGGCATACTGGTGACTGAATATGGCCTTTTTCTGTGGTTGACAGAACACAATGCATCAGTCAAAACATTTTTCTTCTCTGTTAGTATATCTGTACCAAAGGCACTGTTGCCTGCTTCTTTTCTATAAAAATCCTAAGCAGTGGGTTGGCCGTTGAAACAGCTTTATGATAATTGTCATCATTTTTTATAGGTTGTAAGTCTCCCTGGATGTCTGCTTAGTCTACTAAAATGTCAACATTAGGTATCTTATAAACATATTGCAGTAGTCCTTCAAACTCCTCAAATTTTCCAAGTTTTGCTCTTCCTAGTGAAAATTAACAAAATTCAGCACCAAACCTACTCTTCACCCCCAAGACACTGCTGCTTGTCACCTTGTACAGCTGGCCAAGGTTCACTGAGCACAGGGCTGCCCTTGGGAGCACTGGGTGGACCTGCGCATGCATCCAGGTGCTCACAACCCACCAGATGCACCTGGGGAGGCAGCTGGGTCAGAGTGCAGAACTCTACTGCTGTGCTTCTGGTACCCTGGCGCTGCAGGTGGGAATGCAGCTCCCTCCTGCTGAGCTTTGGCTGGAAGGGGGAGGAGGGGCAGAATGGGTGCAATGCGCCATCAACCTCCTTGCTATCTGCCTCTTCCTCCAGGACCAGGTGCGAAGTGCACCAACTTGAGAGATTTTATTTATTTTTTGTTCTTTATTTTTGTTTTTTGGCTGCTGGCCAGTACAGGAATCCTTGACCTAGGTGTTACTGCCCTCTAATCAACTGAGCTAACCAGCCAGCCCCTTTGAGAGATTTTTTTGTTCATTTGTTTCACTTTTTTTTTTTTTTTCCTTTTTGTCTTTTTTACTGACCGGTAATAGGATCGCAACCCTCGGTGTCACACCCGCACCGGGGACCGGCAACAGGATCACAACCCTCGGTGTCGCGCCCGCACCGCGCTCAGCCAGTGAGCGGGAACCAGTCTCCACATGGGATCCGAACCCTTTGTGGGAGCGCCGCCGCGCTCCCAAGCGGCGCGCTCTCCAGTGTGCCACCGGGCTGGCCCTGTTTCACTTTTTTTAATTTAATTGTTTGGGTTTTTTTTTTCCCCCTAGAGAGACTTGAAGTGACAATATTATTAAAGACATTTTGGAGAAAAAGATCACCTAGAATCCTGCCACCTTAACATCTTTTTCTTTTCTTTTTTTTCTTTTTGGTGGCTGGCCTGTACAGGGAACTGAACCTTTGACCTTGCTGTTACAAGAACTTTTTTTTTTTTTTTTTATAAAGCTGACCTGTTAGGGGATCTTAACCCTTGGCTTGGTGTTGTCAGCACCACGCTCAACCATTGAGCTAACCGGCCATCCCTATATAGGATCTGAACCCCTGGCCTTGGTGTTATCAGCATCGCACTCTCCCGAGTGAGCCACAGGCCGGCCCTACAAGAACATCTTTTTCTGATTTATTAAATATTTCCTTCTGGGTCTTGTTCATATGTTTTCACACAGTGGCAGTCTATTATACACTGTATTTCCTATCCTTTAAATCATTAAAATAACCTTTATTCAACATGTTTGAAAGCTTTAATAATAAAAAGCTGGGGGAATTAGTAACTTTTGTATTGTGTGCAGATACCAGGTAGGTGGGTTTTCTGTGTGTGTCTCTGCTCCCACTCGCATTCCCACGTTATGGCTGGGTTAGCAGTTAACCTCCTCTCCTTGGTGCCTGTCTCTCCTTAAATAGTTGACTAGGCTAAACGTGTGTGTGCATGTATATTTTACGCCTTTATGACATATCACCATATTAAAATCTTCCAAACCCCTCATAAAACATGCACCACTGCTTGCTGGTCCTTTTTGTGCCATTTTTAGCTTCCATAGTGCTGTTTTTCTCAACCACTGTTACCCTCAAGATTCTTAACTGCCTAGCCCCCTTATACGAAAGCTTTCTTTGAAGTCTTTCTCTGTCTGTGCCCTCCTATCTTTTTGCTTACCCAGTGCAAAACCTGAGAATGCTTTCACAGAGAAGCCTTCAATTATCTCAGCATATTTTTTTGCACTCAGACCTTTTCACATCCAAAGCCTTTTTATCACCCTTCTCTAATATTCATACCCCATTTTCTTCTATATTCACAATTCCTGTGTTCCATACATATATATATATATATATATATATATATGTATATGCTTATTATCTACAGTATCATTTCCCCACCTTCATTTCACTTAGATCCTAGTGTTTTTTTACCCTCTATCATCCCTTGGTGCCTCCCCCCATCCCCAAGGTTTGTCTTTTGTTAGTCATCTTTCTCCCTTTCACTCTTAACCTCTCTGGTAATTTTGTTTTTTCACCCTTATCCAAAAGCTCACACTTTTGATAGTGTATATGCAGTGTTCTGTTGAGTGCTTCTGAATCAATATCTGTTTTTCAAAACAGTGAAATTTAAATATTAGCATGCTAATAACCCCTGTGAAGATAAGGTCTCCACTTGAAAGGTTCAAATGGAGGTTCTCCTGCTTGTGTTGAATAATGTATAATATTATTCAATATATATATAATAATATATATATAGTTGTTGTTGCTATTTGTTTTTGTTTTTGTGGCTGGCCAGTACAGGGATCTGAACCCTTGACTTTGATGTTACAGGGCCTCACTCTAACCAACTGAGCTAACTGGCCAGCCAACAGTGTACCTTTGATTTTACACTTCTGTCTATTTTGATTGACCTGAGAAATAAAACTTACACTAGGGAAGGTAATTTCCATGTGTTTTGGATTATATTGAGTATTAGTTCTTCAGGGTAATTATAGACTTGGAAATCTTTAATCCAGTCTTCTAGTCCATGTTGAAGTCCCTCCCAGTGATGGGAGGAACTCATAATCTACAAGGCAACCCAATCAATTTTGTAGTGCTATTGATTGTTGTATGAAGTTCATCCTTGTATTGGGTTAAAATCTACTGGCTATAATTATATTCATTGAACTTAATTCTGCCCTTACACAGAATTTGGATCCCTTTTCTACATGACAGCCTTTTAGATATTTTAAGGTAGTTAGTTACTTTATCCTCTTCACCCTTCCCATCAGAAATCTTTTCCCCCTTTGGTATAAATATCCTCACCTCTTCCAAATATTCCTCAGATGGAATAATTTTCATCATCCTGATTGCACTCTGAGGACATTAAACTTTGTTAATGTCCCTTCTAAAATGTGTTTGGAACTGGAAATAATATTTAGTATGTAGCTGAATTGCATCTGGGTGTTGCACATCTGGACACTAATCCAGCCTGAAGTTGCTATAAGTTTTTTTAGCAACCATGTAACATTGGCTCATAATAAATTTGCAATCAACTAAAATCCCAATTTTTAATCTGGAGGTTTATGTTTTGGTTTTTTTTTTTTTTTTGCAGCTGGCCTTCGTATTGCAAAGCTGCACTCTAACCAACTGAGCTAATTGGCCAGCCTTCTTTTTCCCCCCCTTAAGTGACTTCTTTCCAAACCAAGTCTCCATCTTCCTTCAGTTGTGCAACAAATTTTTTAAAACCAGAATGTAAGAGTTTACACTTATCACTATTGAATTTTAACTCATTAGGCTATCAGCCAGCTCTGGTTTCTTTGAATCTTGATTTTTGTCATCCAGCTTGTTATTGAAGGTAATGTCAGAATGTGTTCAGACATGTGGAAAATGATAATCAAAAATCATGCAGACTGTGTTCCAAAAATTATTGTATGCAGATATAATTCAGTTCTTGTGGTACATGTGAATACCACTGTAAATTGACAAGGCCAGGAAAGACTGAATTCCATTGCCTTGTGTTGAATATTACTCCAACAGACATGATGTTATAAGACATATTGTGCCGACGTAATGCCAAAAGGTCTGGCTAACTCTTACCTAGAAATCAGTTGATGCACATATGAAGTACAGAGTCATTGTGACCGTTCTCTTATTTTGCATTTGACAAGCATATACTGAGCACAGTATCAGGCAGTGTGGGAGATTCTGGAGAACCAGGTTTGCCTCATAGCTAGGGGGACCACATGCTCTGGTTTGCCTGGGGCAAGCCTTACTTATGCCTGTCGTCCCAGGGTAATTATTAGTAGTATCATTTTTCACTTTCAAAAGTGTCTGAGTTTAGGGGATAAATTATCTTGCAACTCTTCTCATGACCCAACTGGTTCCTTTTGGTATTTGGGTTAAATATGAGACAGCTGTAATTTGGCAGTTCTTTTAAAAAAAAAAAATAGATGACTGGTAAGGGGATCCGAACCCATGGCCTTGGTATTATGAGCACCACACTCTCCCAAGTGAGCCACGGGCTGGCCCTTAATTTTGGCAGTTCTAATGAGACTACAACAGTACTTCTCTCTCATTTGAACAGATTGTTCCTTGATCCAGGGAAGTTGATAGCAAAAGTAACTCTGCAATTAAGGTATGCAAATACTTGGGATTTTTCCTGAGCTACCCTCTAGAGGGCAGTATTTTATATATATGGAATGATTCAATTCCAACATTTTTTTTTTTTTAAAAGATGACCGGTAAGGGGATCTTAACCCTTGACTTGGTGTTGTCAGCACCACGCTCACCCAGTGAGCAAACCGGCCATCCCTATATGGGATCCGAACCCGGGGCCTTGGTGTTATCAGCACCGCACTCTCCCGAGTGAGCCATGGGCCGGTCCTCAATTCCAACATTTGATGTTCCTTTTTTTGTGTGTGTGTGGCTGGCCAGTACAGGGATGGACCCTGGACCTTGGTGTTATAAGCACCACGTTCTAACCAGCTGAGCTAACCAGCCAGCCCTGATGCTCTTGAAGAACACAATGGAACAAATATGTGAATAAAACTTATTTTTGCTAAGCAAAAAAGTAAAATATTAAAAATTAATTCATTAATATTCTGAACATTATTTTAGTAAAAACTAGGGCTGGCCCATGGCTCACTCGGGAGAGTGCGGTGCTGATAACACCAAGGCCACGGGTTCGGATCCTATATGGGGATGGCCGGTTCGCTCACTGGCTGCGCATGGTGCTGACAACACCAAGCCAAGTGTTGAGATCCCCTTACGGGTCATCTTTAATAAAAAAATAAATAAATAAATAAATAAAATAAAATTGTAAAAACTGAACTTCAATGCTTTGAATATACAATAATCCATTATAACAATTATGCGTAGACTTTAATAATCTGCATATTTTATGCTTCTTTCATGTTTTTCCTAATTAATGATTTTACGTGATTAATAATTATAATATATTCCACATCTCATAGTTTCCATTTATGTAAAATGAGCATTTAAAAATTAATAGTTCTATTATACCTGCTTAAATACTATTTTCCTCAAAAAGAAAAAATAAAAATGGTAGATTTTACTTTATAACTTGAATCATGTGGTAATATAGAATTCTAGTATTTAGAATTAGAATGTTTCTTAAAGATTGTGTAATTATTTTTATGTCACCAGTCAGTGATTTGTTAGCTCCTAATATCAACAGTATATTGCTTGTGTTTCACATTTTGGATTTCCTAATGGAATGTTCTCTTTTTAGAAAAGGTGGACAAGTCCTATTTTCAAGAGAAGATGACTTTTAACAGTTTTGAAGGATCTAAAACTTGTGTACCTGCAGACATCAATAAGGATGAAGAATTTGTAGAAGAGTTCAATAGATTAAAAACATTTGCTAATTTTCCAAGTAGTAGCCCTGTTTCAGCATCAACACTGGCACGAGCGGGTTTTCTTTATACTGGTGAAGGAGATACTGTGCGGTGCTTTAGTTGTCATGCAGCAGTTGATAGATGGCAGTATGGAGACTCAGCAGTTGGAAGACACAGGAAAGTATCCCCAAATTGCAGATTTATCAACGGCTTTTATTTTGAAAATAGTGCCGCACAACCTACAAATCCTGGTGTCCAAAATGGTCAGTTCAAAATTGAAAACTGTCTGGGAAACAGAAATCGTTTTGCTTTAGACAGGCCGTCTGAGACTCATGCAGACTATCTTTTGAGAACTGGACAGGTTGTAGATATATCAGACACCATATACCCGAGGAACCCTGCCATGTGTAATGAAGAAGCTAGATTAAAGTCATTTCAAAACTGGCCAGACTATGCCCACTTAACCCCAAGAGAGTTAGCTAGTGCTGGACTCTACTACACAGGTATTGATGATCAAGTGCAGTGCTTTTGTTGTGGTGGAAAACTGAAAAATTGGGAACCTTGTGATCGTGCCTGGTCAGAACACAAGAGACACTTTCCTAATTGCTTCTTTGTTTTGGGCCGGAACATTAATATTCGAAGTGAATCTGATGTGAGTTCTGATAGGAGTTTCCCAAATTCAACAAATCTTCCAAGAAATCCAGCCATGGCAGATTATGAAGCACGGATCATTACTTTTGGGACGTGGATGTACTCAGTTAACAAGGAGCAGCTTGCAAGAGCTGGATTTTATGCTTTAGGTAAACTTTGTTATAAAACCAGTAAATAATAACTTTCCAACTATCCCAGGGCTCCTAGAAAGTAAATAGATGCGTTTAGCCCCCTTAACTAAATATTTAGGTATAAGCTGGTGTGTTTTTTTAATGTCAGTATTAATCTGTGAACCCTTATGTTAAATTGGTAATGTGACTAATGAATTATGTGAAAAAGACTACCATATTATGAATCATGTTTATCTTTGTGTAATTGTTTTCAGGAGAGGGATGACATGCAAAAGATGGCAGATATCCCTGATAGAAGAATGGGCCTGGTAGCAATAGTACCTATTATTTATTTTGGTTTTTGGTTTTTGGTTTTGTTTTTTGTTTTCTTTTGGCGGCTGGGCAGTAAGGTCATCTGAACCCTTGACCTTGATGTTGCTACCATTTATTGAGCACCTACTGTATGTGCTCAATACATACCTTACATGCATTTTCTCTAAGCCTCACAACAACCCTATAAAAAGAGTTAACACTAGAGAGTTTAGTTTGGCTCACATTAAGATTGACATCTATGGGCTGGCCCGTTAGCTCACTTGATTAGTGTGGTTCCAATAACATCAAGGCCAAGGGTTCAATCCCTGTACCGGCCAGCTGCCAAAAAAATAAAGATATAATTGACATCTACCTTTATTACATAGACTGTATTTGAAAGCTGCCCTATATTGTGCCTATTGCTTCAAATGAGTGCTTTTCAAATAGACTGCTATAGACATGTCAAGAAGGGCCATTAGTGTGGAAGCTTCCAAGGAGTTAAAAAAAAAAATTATACCATTATATATCTGACCCATTTATTTTAGGATTGAATAGTGCCAAAATGTAAAATAATTATTTCAAAAGATTTTATTATATAGCATCATATAGTACTCTTGAAGGTTTGTTTAGTGTCATGCAGCTATAACCCTAGAGAACCTTACCTTGTAATTTCATTATACTGAACTTTATTATTATTATTAATACTTGGACCATAACTTGTTTTAAAGTTTCACAGAGTAAGTGCAATATTGATGGCCCAAATGACATACATTAAAAGTAATGTAACAATTGTAGTTTTTAACATAAAAATTGGGCAATTTTATTTTTGTCCCCTATAAAATACCTCGGATTGAATCAGGGAATTTAGTGTGTATTTCTTCCTCAAATGATAAAGATTCAAATCTATTACTTAGATATCTATCAATTTGAATGTCTTCTTTTTTTTTTTTTTTTTTTTTTCCTTTTTG
>NW_007734083.1:22212-29107 GCF_000696425.1 Galeopterus variegatus | reverse complement strand
CCCTCGGTGTTGCTCCCGCACCTCGCTCAGCCAGTGAGTGGCCGGTCTGTATGTGGGATCCGAACCCTCGGCGGGAGCGCCACCGTGCTCCCAAGCGGTGCACTGTAGCAGTGCGCCACCAGGCCGGCCCTTGAATGTCTTCTTTTAAGCTATGCAATTGAGTCATGTAATTTAGACATGGTTAATTTTTAGGTGCTCAAATGGGTATTTTTGTGTAAGCTTCTAATGGCACAAATACATATATTTTTACTTGTGTGTTTTCTTAGGCGAAGGGGATAAGGTAAAGTGCTTTCACTGTGGAGGAGGGCTAACTGATTGGAAGCCCAGTGAAGACCCTTGGGAACAACATGCTAAGTGGTATCCAGGGTAAGATATTTAATTGTTCACTCAGTAACAGGCAGGTTGGACAGTATGCAGTGAGAAGACTTGAATTACTTTTCACCTCAACTATTTTTGTCTTCACTCTGGCTTAAAATTTGTACCAGGTTTGTAAAAATGTGGTCACCTGCTTTATAGGGAAAAAAAAATTCACCTAAGCCTTTTCTGGTGACCAAAACATTCACTGCTTATGTGTCATATCTGTGACATTCAGAATATTCCATTTCTAGACACCAAATTAGGAAACATATGCATTTTTTTGTTGGAAGTCAGCTCTTTCATGATGGGTACAAGAGCCCATGTTGCCAAGGAGATTTCTTAAGAAGCTATCATAGCTGCTAGGAAATATTAATGTATCTTGTTGATTATAAGACATACAGTTGTTCACATTTTAAGACCTCTGAAATCAAGACACATCTGGTGATGGGTTATAATTTAATTAGCAGCAGTTTTAGGTGGTACATAAAATAATCATGCTTAAAATCAGTGGCATCTTACGACGATAACATACCCTAAATGTCTCTTTGCCATCTTGCCTCTTTAAACTACACAGGTATATAAGTGTGTACTTTTAAAGTACACAGGTATATAAGTGATTTGAATTTCTGGCCTATAAAATAGTACAATTTAAAACTTCAGAGTAATCATTTGAAAAGAAATCTTAGCCTTAAACAGCCTTAAAAGGAAAGATTGAAAAGCCTAGGTTGGCCTTATCTCAGTTGGTTAGAGCACAGCCTTATAACGCCAAGGTCATGGGTTCAGATCCCCATACCAGTCAGCCACCCCCCCCCCCCCCAAAAAAGAAACAAGCCTAAAGAATTCCTGTTAAATGTACAGCTGGTTAATCTTCTAAATAAAACCTGTTAGATTAACTGTTTGAGAGCTGACCAGTTAGCTCAGTTGGTCAGAGTGTGGTGCTAATGACACCAAGGTCCAGGGTTCTATCCCTGTACCAGCCAGCTGCCCCCAAAAAATAAATAAATAAATGTGAAGGTGCCAATTTAATAACTCTTGCTTAAAAGTTGAAATTCTCAAGTTGGTATTTTTTGCTATTCTAACATTAGCATAAGTAGCATAACAATTTTTTTTTTTTTTAAATGATGACCAGTAAGGGGATCTTAACTCTTGACTTGGTGTTGTCAGCACCATGCTCTCCCAAGTGAGCCAACCTGCCATCCCTGTATAGCGATCTGAACCCGTAGCCTTATTGTTATCAGCAGCACACTCTCCCAAGTGAGCCATGGGCCAGCCCTACAAAGGGAACTTTTTTTTTTTTTTTAAAGATGACCAGTAAGGGGATCTTAACCCTTGACTTGGTGTTGTCAACACCACGCTCACCCAGTGAGCAAACCGGCCATCCCTATGTGGGATCCGAACCCGGGGCCTTGGTGTTATCAGCACCGCACTCTCCCGAGTGAGCCACAGGCCGGCCCCAAAGGGAACTTTTTTTAACTTCAAAATAACATTTGGATAGGGAATTAGGTAACATTTTACTTTGTGGCTCCTTAGAAATACCGAAAAGCATGTTAATGTAATTAATATGATGGAGATTATATCTTGCCTTATACTTTAGTAATTTATCACCTAGTAAAGTTTAACCTTCTTTTAATTGTTTAGGTGTAAATATCTGTTAGAAGAGAAGGGACAAGAATATATAAACAATATTCATTTAACCCGTTCACTTGAAGAATCTCTGGTAAGTCCCTTATGTGTAATATATACTTTCAAATATTATATCATTTGTTTTACAGTTATTTCTTTGGTAAATTTCGCAGTATGGTATTGTAATGAATAATACATGCTTAGCTTTAAAGAGGAGAACTTGAAGAGTGCTTCTTATTCTTAACATGGAGCAAATTTGTGAAAGGGGGATCAGGATGAACTGATTTAAGTACCACTGTAGGCAAAAATGGGCTTGAAGAACTAAAATATTGATGTCCCTTAGCCTTCTGAAATTAGACCTTCATATAATGTGCTTTGTATTCATAAGTGGTTTTAAACTTTTTGCAGACAATACTTAAAATCTCAAAAATGTATCTAAATTGATAGGATGAACTGGGGTGACCAAGGCATCAGTAATATGTAGAAAGAATCCTGGACTAGAATGGGAGACCAGAGTTGTCAAGATGGTTCTACCATTAACTCTTGCCTCCATGAGGTCATTTATTTTCCTGGCCCTCAGCTTCCTATCTGTAAAGTGAAGGGATTGGATTAGATTCTCTTTTTAACTTCTTTCTAGCTCCATCATGTATACCTCTTGTGAATATTCATATGTTGAATTGGAATAAAGCCAATTTATTTCAAATTTATGATTAATGTAACTTTTCAATTTGATGTAATTGCCTTCTACCAAAGAGAATTCTAACTTACAATGCATATTTTTATTTTAGGTAACAACTGCTGAAAAAACACCATCACCAACTAAAAGAATTGGTAAGTATGCTTATTAACATAAGTATACTTCTAATTTTACTGCCAATTTATTATGGTTATTTATGGGGTGGAAAGATAAGCATATTCTTTCAACGTCAGCATAGTATATTTATTTCAGATGAGATTGCTATAAATTTAAGAATTTAGTGTAGTGCCTATTAATTTAAGTCAGGTATTTCTGTGTTAAGAACATTAGTACAAGGGTTCAGATACTGGCCAGCTGCCTAAAAGAAACCTCAAAAACAAAAAACATTAGTACAGCCATTGGACATTTAGTTTTTCCACATTCAGGAGGAGCAGCTACAGGCTGTCCCATCGCCATTTCTGTTAAAATCACAAAAGAAAGGGTGAGAAGTATATTTTTGTCCCTGGTGCTTCTTAAGTAAGCCAGGATCATGAACGCAATGTTCTGTTAGTATGCTGTCACCATCATCAGCCCTAACCCACCTGTTTCTTTATCCCATGCTGTCTCTTTGCCTTCCCCAGCTTCTTCACAGAGGGGTAAGGTTTGGTTTGTTTACCTCTTATTACTTCATGGAAAAGTAGAGATTTTTATCACAAAGATTGTTTACCCATCATAGATATCTTTAAAAACCAGAAATTGGGAAGAGAAAGATATTATGTTAAAGAAGGTACTGTTATCCTCACTTTTCAGATGAAGAAACAAAGAAAGGTTAAGTGACCTGCCCACAGTCACATTACAAATCATTAGTGGAACTAGGATTGTAAACAAGATCTTCTGAATCCTACATTACACTGCAGATCTCATTTTAAACTTAGGCATCATGTTTCAAAAATAGTAGAAAGTTTAATTTAGAATATGTCTGGTGATTCCCCACTCCCTATTCTTGTAGCATTATCTATTTAGTGTCTTAAGGATTACAAGGCAAGAGAATACTATATATATTTATAAATGTGCTTGAGAAGGAGAACTGCTTTGATGTTATTTGATGTGGATTTTGTAATGGGTGTAAACAATACAGTTTAACAAATCATTTAGTCCAGCCTATATTTTTAAGGTTATTCAGAAACAAAGATATTATAACATTTCTTTTTTTTAAAGATGACCGGTAAGGGGATCTTAACCCTTGACTTGGTGTTGTCAGCACCACGCTCACCCAGTGAGCAAACCGGCCATCCCTATATGGGATCCGAACACATGGCCTTGGTGTTATCAGCACCGCACTCTCCCGAGTGAGCCACAGGCCAGCCCCCTAACATTTCTTTATAATATTTTATGGTATTCAATCATCTTTACAATGCATAATGTTCTGGGCCGGCCTGTGGCTCACTTGGGAGGGTGTGGTGTTGATAACACCAGGGCCACAGGTTCAGATCCCTATATGGGGATGGCTGGTTAGTTCACTTGGGAGAGCATGGTGCTGACAATGCATACTGTTCTTTTTGCAACTAATAAGACTCTTCTGTGTTCTAGGATTAATGTTTTTAAATTGAGATATAATTTACATGACATAAATTTCACCCTTATAAAAGTATACAGTTCAGTGGTTTTTAGTATAGTCACAAGGTTGTGCAACCATCACTGCTATTTCATTGCACAATATTGTCATTATCTCAGAAAGAAGCCCCATACCCATCTATCAGCAGTCACTCCCCATTGCCCCCTCCATGCCTAGGCTTAGGCAACCACCAATCTTGATGTCTCTGCGGATTTGCCTATTCTGAACTTTTTTTTTTTTTTTTAATTTATTTTTAAAAGATGACCAGTAAGGGTACTTAATCCTTGACTTGGTGTTGTCAGCACTGTGCTCTCCCAAGTGAGCTAACTGGCCATCCCTATGTAGGGATCTGAACCCGTGGCCTTGGTATTATCAACACCACACGAGGGAGTGAGCCACGGTCTTGGCCCTCTGTTCTGGACATTTAATATAAATGGGCTTATGCAATATGTGGCCTCAAGGTTCATCAACGTTGTAGCATATATGAGTACTTCTTTCTTATGGTGGAAAAATGTTCCGTTGTATGGATAATAGCACCTTTTTTTGGTGGCTGGCTGGTACAGGGACCCAAACTCTTGACCTTGGTGTTACAAGGCTGTGCTTTAACCAGCTGAGTTAATCGGCCAGCCCTATTTTGTTTGTCCATTTGTCAGTTCACTAACATTTGGCTTGTTTATAATTTTTGGCTATTATGAATGATGTTGCTATGAACATTTTGTATAAGTTTTTGTGTAGCTATAATATTTTTAATAGATAATATTTTTAATTTTCTTGGGTGTATATCTAGGGAAGGAATTGCTGGGTCATGTTGTAACTCTGTTTAGCCTTTTGATGAACTACAGACAGCTTTCCAAAGTGGCTGCACCATTTGACATCTCCACCACCAGTGTATGAGGGATCCAGTTTTTCCATATCCTTGCCAACACTTGTTATTATCTGTCTTTTTTTGACGACTGGCTGGTATGATGTCTGTCTTTTTTATTAAAGACATTCTAGTGGATGTGATGTGGCATCTCACTACGGTTTCGTTTTGCATTTCCCTGATGTTTAATGATGTTGAACATCTTTTCATGTGCTTAATGGCCATTTGTAAATCTTCTTTGGAGAAATGTCTTTTCATCTCCTTTGACCCTTTTTTAGTTGGGGTGTCTTTTTATTATTGAGTTGTAAGAGCTCATTATATGTTATAGTTCTTTATATATATGAGTCCCTTGTCAGATACAGGATTTGCAAATATTTTCTCCCATTCTGTGGGTTGGTTGTCTTTTTACTTTCTTGTTGGTATCCTTGGAAGCACAGTTTTTAATTTTGACAAAGTCCAATTTATCTTTTTTTTTTTTTCTTTTGTTGTTCATGCTTTTGGTATCATATCTAAGAAACTCTTGCTTACTTCAAGGTCACAAAGGTTTATACCTGTGTTTTCTTCTAAGAGTTTTATGAAGTTTATTCTTACATTCAGGTCTTTGATCCATTTTGAGTTAATTTTTGTATATGGTGTCAGGTAGGGGTTCATTTCATTCTTTTTCATGTGGATATCCAGTTGTCCCTGCTTTTGGTTTTTAACAAGTTGAATTTGAGATACCTGCAGGACATCCAAGTAGGAGGATATTAAAAGCTATAATTCACATACATGAGAGTAAAATGGTGGTATGGGAGAAGTGCCTAGAGAGATCATAAAAACAGTGTCGATGAGGGAATGGAAGGAAATCACCAGCATCTAATCAGGTGGGCAGAAGCAAAGGAGCCAGCAAAACAAATGGAAGAAAACAAGTCAGAGATAGGAGAAGCAGGAAAGAGCAGTGTCTGGCTGCCCTCTGGATATATCCACCTAGAGACCCCAAAGCATATCAAATATAGCAGCTCTAAAAACCAGGTCAGACTGAATCTAGCCCTGCTCTTTTTTTCTCCTGTATTGGTTAACAGTACCACAGTTCATAAGGTACCCCAGTAATTTAAGTCATTCTAAGCTCTCTTCTCTCCTTAATCCTTCTATATTTAATTAATCACCAGATCTGATGGATTCCACCTTTTTAATATAGTCTGAAATCCATCTTCTCCCCACTGATTCTGCTCTAGTTAAGGCCCTTACTTTTCATCCAGATTTTTCTTTTGCACTGGCCACTATAGGGATCCAAACCTCATCCGGGCTATCGTAGTGGTCTCCTAACTGGTCTTTTTGTTGTTTTTTTGTTTGTTTTTGCTGGCCAGTATAGGGATTGAACCCTGGACCTTGCTGTTAGCAGCACCATGCTCTACCCAACTGAGATAACCAGTCAGCTACTAACTGGTCTTTTGACTGTACTGTAACCTCCTCACAAGTTTTTCGTTGTCAAACACAAATCTTGTTACTTTCCTATCTAGAAAATATATTTTATTACCTACCATATAATGTTCCCTTATAATCAAATCCCTACATGTCTCCCTTTCCAGCCCCCTTTCTTTAAAAAAAAAAAAAACATTTATTGAGGTATAACATACATACAGTAAAGTGCTTAAAGTGAGCTGATCTTTTCAACTCAATGAATTTAATACTATTATACACCTGTGTAACCATCGCCCAGGTCAAGATATAGAACATTTCACACACACACACACAAAAAAAAAACCGGGGGGGGGGGGGGGAA
>NW_007734083.1:13897-22088 GCF_000696425.1 Galeopterus variegatus | reverse complement strand
AAAAAAAAAAAAATGGGGGGGGGGGGGAGAAGATATAACAACTACAATTACTTGAAGCTGATACGACAAGCAAACAGAAAGGACATTGTTGGGTGGGAGGGAGGAGAGGGAGGGAGGTTTTGGTAATGGGCCACAATAATCAACCACAATGTATATCGACAAAATAAAATTATAAATAAATAAATAAATAAAGATATAGAACATTTACACCACCCCAGAAAGCTCCTTCAGGCCCCTTCCCAATCAATGCCCACCTCCAAGTCATATTCTGGCTTCTATTACCATAGATTAAGTTTTGAACTTCTTATAAATGGAATCATAATGACAACATTTTGCTCATCATCTCTATGAGATTTACCCATGTTGTCCACAGTAGTAGTTCGATCTCTTTTTTCTTGCTGTGTAGTGTTTGAATATACCACAATTTATTTATCTGTTCACCTGATGATGGACATTTGAGTTGTTTAGTTGTTTCCAGTTTGGAGCTCTTAGAAATAAATTTCGCTGCTATGAATATTCTCGTGTGTGTCTTTGGCAAAAATATACACTCATTTTTATAATATATTAATAAGAGTGGAATTGATGAGTCAGAGGGTATGAGTCTCCTCTCTTAGAACTTACCTACACATCCTGTATTCCTACTTCCAAGTATCATAAAAGTGAGTTTCCATTGATTTTCTTGCCTTATTTTTTCCAATCACCTCAGCTGCAGAAACTAAAGTTTGAGAGCTAGCAAACTGGTACTTTCAAGGTCACAGACTTCTGATTTCCCATGATTTTTTCAAAATAATTGCTAGTGACTCAGTAACAACATTTGTTCTTTCAGTACCTTAGGTTAATTGTTAGTTAATACAGCTGATTTAAAAAAAAATTCAAGGGCCGGCCCATGGCTCACTCGGTAGAGTGCGGTGCTAACACCAAGGCCATGGGTTCGGATCCTATATAGGGATGGCCGGTTCGCTCACTGGCTGAGCGTGGTGCTGACAACACCAAGCCAAGGGTTAAGATCCCCTTATCGGTCATCTTTAAATTAAAAAAAAAAAAATTCAGATTTTTGAAGCACTCTACCCTTTTCTTACCTCTTTTACCTTATCTTGCACTATTTCATCAGTCTTTAAAGCACCTAATCTTGAATAATCTGAAGTGCTACAAAATACATACTGCATTTGTAATTAATTGTAAGATTGTGAAAGTGATCCTTCAGTGCCCGAGCATTTCAAAAAATTCTTCTTCCCAAAGCAACTTTGGCTTGCTGGTATTTTAAAAAATAATTAATTTTTACTTGACAAATAATAACTCTGTATATTTATGGGGTACAGTGTGATATTTTGATCTATGTATACATTATAGAAAGATTCATTCAAGCTAATTAACATATCCATCACCTCACCAATTTATCGTTTGTGTGTGTGTTTCAATTTATCATTTTTTGTGGTTTGTTTTTATTTTGCTTGCTGATTAAAAAAACTTTTTAATTGACACTGTAATAATATGTATGTATGGCGTACAATTTGCTGTTTTGATACAAATATGTTGTATAATGAGCAAATCAGGGTATTTAGCATAATTTTTTTCTTTTAAAGTGTATTTTGCTTTTTTTTTTTTTTAAAGATGATCAGTAAGGGGATCTTAACCCTTGACTTGGTGTTGTCAGCACCACACTCTCCCAAGTGAGCCATGGGCTGGCCCTTTTGCTTTTGAGTTTTAACAAAAATAATTGTTTAAACTCTGTTCTTTTTCCTCACCAATTTTCATTTCAGATGATACCATCTTCCAGAATCCTATGGTACAAGAAGCTATACGAATGGGATTCAATTTCAGGGACATTAAGAAAATAATGGAAGAAAAAATTCAGACATCTGG
Source organism: Galeopterus variegatus (assembly GCF_000696425.1). Lineage (NCBI taxonomy): Eukaryota > Metazoa > Chordata > Mammalia > Dermoptera > Cynocephalidae > Galeopterus > Galeopterus variegatus. Next base: position 20,225 of record NW_007734083.1, on the reverse strand, counting down.
GAGCAACTATAAATCACTTGAGGTTCTGGTTGCAGATCTAGTGAGTGCCCAGAAAGATAGTACACAAGATGAATCAAGTCAGACTTCATTACAGAAAGGTATGATTACTGTTTTTTTTTGTGTGAGGTTTATTTTGTTTTTTTTGTTTTTGCTTTTGGCAGCTGGCCAGTGTAAGGATCAAACCTGGACCTTGGTGTTACCAGCACCATGCTCTAACCAACTGAGCTAACCAACCAGTCGTTTTTTTTTTTTTTTTTCATGGCTGTTTTTAAAAAGCAGGAAAAATTTAACAGCACTTTATTAAGGATAATAAAAAGTCATATCTTATATGACTTTGTGGCCCATTCATTTCCCTCCTTTCACATCCCCCTTAGGGTAAGCATTTTTTCTTAACTTATTATTTTGAAAATTTCAAACACACACAAAAATGGAGAAAAGGTATAATGAGCCCTCATGTACCTGTCAGCCAGCTTCAATAATTATCAATGCTTTTCTAATTTGTTTCATATCTTCCCCCAACTTTTTTTGCTGCAATATTTCAAAGTAAATATTAGACATCCTATATATCATTACCTATAAATACTTCAATGTATATCCAACAGATAAGGATTTTTTTTTAAATATAACCTTAATGGGCCAGCCCGTGGCTCACTCGGGAGAGTGCGGCACTGGTAGTGCTGAGTCCGCGGGTTCAGATCCTGTATAGGGATGACCAGTGCGCTCTACTGGCTGAGCGTGGTGCAGACGACACCAGGGCAAGGGTTGCGATCCCCTTACCGGTCAGAAAAATAATAATATATATATATATATAACCTTAATGCTGTGTGTTAGTCTGCCCAGAATTTTATAACATAATACCATAGACTGGGTAGCTTAAAGAACAGACATTTATTTCTCACAGCTCTGGAGGCTGAGAAGTCTAAGATCAAGGTGCTGGCAGATTGGACTCCTGGTGAGGGCCCTCTTCCTGGCTTGCAGATGGCTGCCTTCTTGCTGTGTCCTCACATGGTGTGGGGATGGGGGGAGAACAAGATGGAGCAAACACTCTGATCTTTCTCCCTCTACTTATAAGGACACTCATGACCTCATCTAAACCTAATTCCCAAAGGCCCCACATCAAAATACCATCACATTGGGGGTTAGGCTTCAACATGTGAATTTTGGGGAACACAAACATTCAGCCCATAACCTACTTATTATACTTAACAGAATTAAAGTAATTCCATAATATCATTTGAAACCCAGTTGGTTTTAATTTTCCCCATTGTCTTAAGATGTTTTTATAGTTGACTTTTTAAATTAGGATCCAAGTAAGTGCCACTGATCTATTCATTTTAAAAGTTTAAGTCTATGCTCTATTTTATTTTATTTTATTTTATTTTTATTTTTTTAAAAGATGACCGGTGGGCCGGCCCGGTGGCGCACTGCTACAGTGCGCCGCTTGGGAGCGCGGCGGCGCTCCCTCCGAGGGTTCGGATCCCACATACAGACCGGTTCCCGCTCACTGGCTGAGCGAGGCGCGGGAGCAACACCGAGGTTTGCAATCCCGTTGCCGGTCCCCGGTCCGGTACGGGGGCAACACTGAGGGTTGCGATCCGTTGCTGGACACGGAAAAAAGACAAAAAAAAAAAAAAGTTTATTTATTTTTGACATACGAAAGACCCTTTTGATCTTTAGGTTATTTCAGGTGGTTTTGAAACATTCAGGTAATATCATGTCATAAAACAGCAGTGAACATTAATGATATTTAAAATTACATCAGTTGAGGACCGGCCCGTGGCTCACCCGGGAGAGTGTGGTGCTGATAACACCAAGGCCACGGGTTTGGATCCTGTATAGGGATGGCCGGTTAGCTCACTGGGTGAGTGTGGTACTGACAACACCAAGTCAAGGGTTAAGATCCCCTTACCGGTCATCTTTTTAAAAAATTTTTTTTAAAAAAATTACATCAGTTGATGTAAAAGACTCAGCAGAAAGCTTAATACTCTTTCCTTAAAGATGCATTTATTTAAAACCAATGCAAGCTTCACTTGTCTTGGTGGTGGTAAAATAGACCATTTACTTGGTCATATTTCTACCTTTTTTTTTTTTTTTTTTTTGCTCTTAAAATTTTTTTTTTTTTTTTTTTTTGGCGGCTAGCCAGTATGAGGATCCGAATCCATGATCTTGATTTTTGTTACAAGGCTGCACTCTAACCAACTGAGCCTGGCCAGACTTGACTTGGTCATCTTTCTACTGTAATAGAAATATAAGCAATTGTGTTATTTTTCTGCACCTTAAACACAACTCAAACTTAGTTATGTTTGTCCATAAGGTGTTAGTTTTTATAATCGAAGGTGTGGTCTGTAATAGAAGAATTTAGTGGGTTACAATATGAAGAGAATAAAGGACACAGTGCTTTAGTGAGGTGTCTTTTTCTCTGGCCAACAAAAATTGATGGGGGCACTTTTCTCTGAGACTACGAACTAGGATGGTGTGGGAAGGAGGGCCTAAGCAAATGGCAGCCCTCAGGAGCAGGGATTGGAATTCATCAGTTGACCCCTCCTTAGTCTCACTAAATTCAGAGAAGGTAATTGATACAGGCTATCTACTCATACTGGGGCTCCTGCCTATTTCTCTTCCCAAAGGCTAATGAGGAAAGACTGGCACTAATAATCTTTTAATTCTATATAGAATAAAGGTGGGCCTAATTGAAGTGAAGCATGTGAAATGTATTAGTAAAAGTATAACGTTTTTATCACTTTCTGAGAAATCCTAGATTCAGTGCTAGCTTTTTTCCCCATGGCTTTGTGACAGAGAATCCATAGTAAACTGTTGTAAAAATAGGACCAAGTCAGTATCTTTTTCTTTTTCTTTCTTTTTGAAAATTACATAGTGTGAGATAAAGCCTTTTACTTAGTGTATGTGCTAAGGTACTTATTTTAGCCTTTATGTGTATATTACTATTATAATATAAAAATCAAGTAACCCATATTCATTTCTTAACCTGTCTTTCCACATGGATCTGTACTACTACTTGTAGTAAAATGATAACAGCAATTTATTCTAGAAGAGGATTAAAATAATGTAGTAAAAAATTAGCAAATAACATCAAAATTTATCTAGCTGTTGCCTTTATTGCACGTGTGCCAGGAACCTCCCAACCTAGAAGAGGGCCTTGTGGGAAGTAGAAGGGGAAAGGTACCAAAGGGAAGGATATATTTAGGATCCAATAGTTATTGTTAACGCTGGAGTGAAGTGATTGCCAGAGATAAACTATTAGTCTGGAGGAAAGAAAATCTATACTCTTGGGCTGGCCGATTAGCTCACATGGTTAGAGTGGGGTGCTGATAACACCAAGGTCAAGAGTTTGATCCCTGTATACTGGTCAGCTGCCAAAAAAAAAAAAAATCTATGCCCAGAACAACATTATCTGAAGTAAGTACCTGTATACAAGGCTGAAATAAAGTAGAAAAAGTAGAATTGATACTCTCAGTGTTTGGTAGACATTGCATTTCATTCCATTGGGTCAGTAAAATGGAATCACAATCAACCAAAAGGAACCTTAAAGATCATAGTATAATTTTGATTACTTCAGTGAGAATCCTGAAGTGCAGATGGATTGTTGCCCAAGATTACTGAACTGTATACTTAAGATAGCTAAGATGGTAAATTTTATGTGTATTTTACCACAATTAAAAAAAATAAAAACACTGGATCAGAGGTCAGAAAATCTGAATTTCTACTCCCAACTTTCTGAGTGTTAAGTACATACACATTATTGTTCAACCAATCTCCAGAACTCTTTTCATCTTGCAAAACAGAAACTCTAGGTCCATTAAACATCAACTCCATCCCCTATGCCGCTCCCTCCAACCCCTGGCAACAACCATTCTGCTTTCTGTCTATAAATTTGACTACCGTAGGTATCTGGTCCGGTGTTGTTGTTTTGTTTTTACTCGTTGCAGCATCACATCCAAAAGTAATGTGTACATTACTGAATTATTTTCCTCCTTTTGATTTTTTTTGGCATGAATATGTACTTCATTTCTGACTTTTTTTGGTGTTGATGCTTTCATATAATATAAATCAGCTTATAGTACCATCCCTTTACCTATGTTGTTTCCTGTGCCCTGAATGCCTTTTCCCTGTCTGCATACCTCATCCCATTCCCTGTTCCATCCCCAATTCCTTCATCCTTCAAGACTCGACATAGAAGTCACTTCTTTCAAGTCGTTTTCAGTACCCACAGCAAAGTTAGGAGCTGCCTCTCTACTCCTGGTGCTGGTAGAGCATTTTTTACATTGTTTTGGAACTGTTTTCTTTTCTGTCCTACACATTAGATTAAGCTTTTTGAGGGCAGGTACCTTGTCTTCTTATCTCTGATGCATTCTATTTTTGAATCTAATTTTTTCTGTTGCTGTTTTTGGCAGCTGGCTGGTAAGGGGATCCCAACCCTTGACTTTGGTGTTATAACACTGCGTTCTAATCAACTGAGCTAACCAGTCAGCCCATGAGCTTATAGTTTTTATTATCCAAGGAGGTAGCTTTTTAAGAAGAAAGGAATTGAATAATCCTTTCCTCCACCCCCTAGCCAGAGAAACCTTCCTGAAGCACAAGTATGATCATATCTCTCTCCAGTTTAAAACTTTTTTTTTTTGTTTGTTTGTTTGTTTGTTTGTTTTCCTTTTTGTCTTTTTTTTGTGACCGGCAACGGATCGCAACCCTCAGTGTCGTGCCCGTACCGGACCGGGACCGGCAACGGGATCGCAACCCTCGGTGCTGCGCCCGCACCTCGCTCGGCCAGTGAGTGGCCGGTCTGTATGTGGGATCCGAACCCTCGGCAGGAGCGTCGCCGCGCTCCCAAGCGGCGTACTGTAGCAGTGTGCCACCGGGCCGGCCCCAGTTTAAAACTTTTTACTGGCTCCCAGGGCCCTCAGGATCAAGTCCAAACTCCTTTACAAGGCTTGCCAGATTTTTCGTGATCAGACTATTTTTCCCTCAAATTCCTTTTTTTTGTACTTTTTTTTTTTTCCCCGGCAGCTGGCTGGTAAAGGGGATCTGAACCCTTGACCTTAGTGTTACAAGGCCATGCTCTAACCAACTCAGCTAATGGGCCAGCCCTTTACCCTCAAATTCTGTGCTGAAGCTTTATCTGTGCACTCTTGGAGCTTCCTTATGCCATTTCTTCTACACAGAACACTCTTTTCCTACTGCCCTTGGTCCCCAAGGCCTTCTCCCCCTACTCATCCTTTAGGACCCATTTTATGTATAATTTCCTCTAGGGAGCCTTTCTTTATGCATGTGTGCATGTACGTATGCACACACACCCTTCCTGTGCCCTTCATAACACATTGTAATTACCTTTGTTATCATACCATGTTATAATTTCCTGTTTACTTGTGTTCCTTACTTGTCTATGAACTATTGGGAGCTGAAGGTCTATATATTTGTCAGTTGTATCCCTAGTGCCTAGAACCTAGTTAAGTGTTCAGTAAGTATTTGTTAAATAAAATTATTGTTTCCCAAACATGTTTTCCAGTAGTGTCCCCAGATTGTTAAAAGGGATGCCATGAAAAAGGAGCTCCATAGTTAAATAGGGAAATGCATTGTACATTTCCAAGAGGAGACATACACTGTACTCTACCGCACTGTACTTGATGACAGTGGTTCCCAAATGCCAATATGCTCAACCCCAGAAATTTTAAATTTGGTGAAGGGGGCCTAGGAATCTATTGGTAAAAAATACCCTAAGTGATTCTCATGTGAGGCCAGATTTGGAAACCACTGGTATGCGTTGATTATAAAGATAGTTGAAATATGGAATAAATTTGGAGTAGTGTTTAGCACATAGTATTTATGCTATAATTCTGTTTGCTGCTGCTGCTGTAGTTGTCATTATAGTTATATGTGACCACGGAACATTTTTGTGGCATATTTGTTTACATTTCACAAACCTATTTTGGGAAAGGCTGAATTAAGCAAAAACTTCATTGCCACCTATATGCTGAAGACACCCAAATCTCTATCTCTAGACCTGACTTCTCCTGACCTCTATATTTGATTCTCCAACTGCCTACTGGATATCTTTATTCGGATTCTCTGCAAACACCTCAAAAATATCTGAAAATCCCAAACCTGTTCATCCTTCTATATTTCCTGTTAGCATCATCATCTCTCTGTCAGCCAGGCTAGCAACCTTGAAATCAACTTTAGTTCCTCTTCCTTCCTCAACCCTTACGTCCAGTCAGTTACCAAATCCTATTTGTCCCACTTTTAGAAGTATCCTTCAGGGCCGGCCCGGTGGCACACTGGAGAGTGCGCCGCTTGGGAGTGCGGTGGCGCTCCC
>NW_007734083.1:9959-13582 GCF_000696425.1 Galeopterus variegatus | reverse complement strand
GAGGGTTGCGATCCCGTTACCGGTCAGTAAAAAAGACAAAAAGGAAAAAAAAAAAGAAGTATTCTTCAAATCCATCCCTCCATTTCTGGAATCTGTCATGGCCTTTCCATATGCTACTTCTTTAACCCAACCCTTATTTCTGCCTGGCAAATTGCTGTCCATGCTTAAATGTCACTTGTCCACTTCCCTCCTCCCCTTGCCCAGCTGCCGCCAACCCGTAAAGCCTTCCCCAACTATCCTGAATAGAAGAACTTGTTCTCTCATTTTGTCCCAGAGCTTTTGTACATAACTTTAGTATAGCACTTATCACTTGGTACATTGTGCTTACCTCCACAGCCTCATCTCACATCTCTTTCACTAACATGCAGGCTACTTAAGATGCCATGTGTGAGTCATCCTCATATCTCCCAGCATTTGTCAAGTGTCTGGCACATAGGGGTTCAATAAATGTTTCAATGAATTTAAACTAAGAAAGTCTAATACTAGCATTTTCTTTTTGTGCAGAGATTAGTACTGAAGAGCAGCTAAGGCGCCTGCAAGAAGAGAAGCTTTGCAAAATCTGTATGGATAGAAATATTGCCATAGTTTTTATTCCTTGTGGACATCTGGTCACTTGTAAGCAATGTGCTGAAGCAGTTGACAAATGTCCCATGTGCTACACAGTCATTACTTTCAAGCAAAAAATTTTTATGTCTTAATCTAACTCCACAGTAGGCATGTTATATTCTTATTACCCTGATTGAATGTGTGATGTGAACCGACTTTAAGTAATCAGCACTGAATTCCATTAGCATTTGCTACCAAGTAGAAAAAATGTAAACGGCAGTGTTTTAGTTGGCAATCTAAAATTTGAATTTCTGGATTTTATTAGCTGTATTATTTATCCATTTTTTATTGTTATTTAATTGAAACCCTAGACTGAGAAGCATCATATTATAACTGATCACAATGTGTATTTGTAGTATACTTACTTAGTTTCTAAGTGTAAATGAATTAATCATTTGAATTTTTCATTCTTTTCAGATAGGCTTAACAAATGGAGCATTCTTTATAAATGTGGAGATTAGAGTTAATCTCCCCAATCACACAATTTGTTTGTGTGAAAAAGGAATGAACTGTTCCACACTGGTAGAAAGATAGAGATTATTTTTTAATGTTTGTGTTTTAGGATTCTGTCTGCTTTCTTTGAAAGTTATAAATACATACTTATGTGAATGATTTTAAATGGCATTTAATGATAGAATACCATCTAGCCAATTTCTACTAATATGAAAAGGTGTCAAAGATATATAAGTATAAAATGCAAGTGGCAAATCACTGTTTATAGTGTGAGCCAAATTGAGGTGTGTGCATTTTGTATATCTGTAGAACAGAAGATTTGGAAAGATGCACTAAACTGTTAAGTGTGGTGTCTCTTGAGGGGGGTGGGGGGATGGGTCCCTGAGGGGGTTTACAGGGACCTTTCACTTTCTTTTGTGTGTGTGTGTTTGAATTTCTTATAAGTGTGTATTACTTTTGTAATCAGAATTTTTAGAAAGTATTTTACTGATTTAAAGGCTTAGGCATGTTCAAACACCTGCAAAACTACTTATCGCTCAGCTTTAGTTTTTCTAATCCAAGAAGGCAGGGCAGTTAACCTTTTTGGTGCCAATGTGAAATTTATATGTTTTTATGTTTTTCCTGCTTTGTGGATGAAAAATATTTCTGAGTGGTAGTTTTCTGACAGGTAGACCATGTCTTCATATCGTTTTTCAAAATAAATATTTCTGATTTTGTAAAATGAAATATAAAATATGTCTCAGATCTTCCAATTAATTAGTAAGGATTCATCCTTAATCCTTGCTAGTTTAAGCCTGCCTAAGTCACTTTACTAAAAGATCTTTGTTAACCCAGTATTTTAAATATCTGTCAGCTCATGTAGGTAAAAGTAGAAGCGTGTTTGTATACTGCTTGTAGTTATAGATAGCTTTCCATGTTGAGATTCTCACATCTTCTTGTATCTTAAAGTTTCATGTAAGTTTTTACCGTTAGGATGATTAAGATGTATATAGGACAAAATGTTAAGTCTTTACTTAAATTTTTTTTTTGTTTTCTTCACTAGTAATGGTAGTAGATACTTGTGAAATAAATATTCTCTCAAGATCCTTAAAACCTCTTGGAAATTATAAAATATTGACAAGAAAAGAATAGTTTAAGTATTTTTTAAAAAAAACTTGAATAAGAGTCTATGGGTGACAAATGGAAGTTTTAAAATGCTTCAAAAGAATAAAAATAAATGAAAATGCTTCATAGAACACCCAGGGCTTACAAGATTCTCATGACTGACCTATTGTAGAGGTGAGTAAGGCATTTTACTGCAGAGAAAAGTTTGAGTGAAACTTAAAAATTATATTTTTGTTGTATTTTCTAAGAGAAAGAATATTGTTATGTTCTCCTAACCTCTGTTGATTACTACTTTAAGTGATATTCATTTAAAGCATTGCAAATTTGTGAGAATTTTAAAAATTATATGACTGCCCTGTTTTGTTTTATTATGTAAATCCTCAATTCCTTACCCTTTCACTGTTTTCCACTGAGGTTTAGGTTGAATTTGACCTGTATAGTCTAAGCTTTAAATTTAAGCTTAAAGTGCATTCTACAATGGGAGAAAAGTGTTAAAAGTTTTTTAAATGTGTTTTCCAGGACACTTCAACTCCAAATTAGTAGCTAGTTCAATCTAGTTGTTAGCCAAAGATTCAGTGACCAAATTGTTTTAACATAAGGCTTTTCCTATTCTGGGAGTCTCAGTTCATTCCATCTCTTTTAAACTTATGTGTTTAGAATTAAGCAAGACCTTTTTTTCCTCTCCATGAGTTGTGAAATTTAATGCATGAAGCTGATGTTGCTAACAAGTTTATTTTAAGAATTGTTTAGAAACGCTGTTTCTTCAGGTTCTTAAAATCACTCAGCACTCCAGCTTCTAATCAGATTTTTGGAGACTTACCAGTGTTTGTCTCTGTTTGCACTATAAAAAGCACTGGATCCTTTCCATCTAATCGTGCAAAAATTGATTACTTGCAAGGCAAAAAATATCAGATCCAAATCTCTCCCCTCCCCCATAATTTTCAGTCTCTACATGTAGACGAATTTTCTGTATAAAGTTCACTCTAGGATTTCATAGTCACCACCTGTTTTACTACATTTTAGCCATGTGAAGATTCAAGCTGTTTTGTAATAAATAGTTATCTTTATTTGTAATAATTTAACGTGCTCATCAAAAAGCCTTGTCTTAATTTTTGTGAATGAGGTTTAGCATTTATAAATTCCAGTTTATTAATTAATGGCTTTGTATTGCCTTTACTACTAGATTTGATTTTCCCCCTTCCCTATGGTTAGGGGCTGAGGTGGGATAGAATGGGTGTAGTGAGTGTGTATATTGTGATTTGGTCCTGTGTATTATGATATTTTGTTATTTTTGTCCTATTAAATTTTGGTAGTTGTTTTTTATGTTTTCTTAGTAGATTTAATCTGTATTTTGAACTCTCTGAATGGAGACTACTACCCATTAGTTGCAGATATTGTACTCTTTTTTTTTTTTTTTTTTTTTTTTTTTTTTTTTTTTTTTGGCCGGCAAACGGTCCCAA
>NW_007734083.1:0-9501 GCF_000696425.1 Galeopterus variegatus | reverse complement strand
GCGGGAGCACCGCCGCGCTCCCAAGCGGCGCACTGTAGCAGTGCGCCACCGGGCCGGCCAGATATTGTACTTTTAAGATGCAGATCATTGTTTTATTTCCTGATTACCCAGTTTTTGAATGGGGAAAGGGTCAGAGGGGGTGGGAGAAATGGGATAGGTTGCGTGTCATTGCCATTAGAGAAATAGGAAAATGAGAAGGAATATTTGACAGATGTAGTTCTTTTTAGCTAAATTAGTTAAAATATAAATTACAATAAATAAATAGGTCAAGCCCTTAATAATATTTAAATTCTTTTCTTAAAAATTTGGAAAACTTATTCTTATCAAATTTAGTTGAGCTTTCCTAATAGAAACAATTGGCTTATTCCAGTCTTTTTTTTTTTTTTTTTTAAAGATGACCGGTAAGGGGATCTTAACCCTTGACTTGGTGTTGTCAGCACCATGCTCTCCCAAGTGAGCAAACCGGCCATTCCTATATAGGGATCCGAACCTGTGGCCTTGGTATTATCAACACCACACTCTCCCAAGTTGAGCCACGGGCCGGCCCAGCTTATTCCAATCTTAATAATGTTTCAGTTTGACTCTTATACTTGTACTCTTGAACACAATGTGAATATCTTTCTCAGCATAATTTTCTTTTTCAGAGCTAGAAGTGACCTTAGAGAGTATCCAATTTACTCCCCTAATTTTACAGGTGAGGCAACTGAGGCTCAAAGGTGAGGTAATTTGAGCCCTGACTAGGACATAGTTTGAAGGTGAAAAACTTCACCAAACTGCCTCTTCTGGGAGGTCTCAAATGTTTATTTTTTCAGCTCTTCCTTCTACTATGCCATACTTTCATTCCTTATTTTTTTGTCTTTTTCGTGACCGGGAAGGGGATCGCAACCTTTGGTGTGGTGTTGCCCACACTGCGCTCCGCCAGTGAGCGCACCGGCCATTCCTATATAGGATCCGAACCCGTGGCAGGAGTGTTGCTGCGCTCCCAGCGCCGCACTCTCCCGAGTGTGCCATGGGCTCGGCCCTCATTACATATTAAATGACACTTTATAACAAATACAATAGGACAATCTTAAATACATGTATCTTCAAATTGGACAATACTACATTAATGTTTGGGTGGTAAGATTCTATTTTGAAGTCTAAAGTTTGTAGATATGCATATAGATTTTTGGCATTTACTACATTCTTATGTATCATTAATGTAACATTTAAAGTTACTTCTATATTTTATCATTTTGTCTATATTTAGTAACAAATTTGCATTTTTGATTTGATGTAACAAAGGCTTTAGTGTAGATTTTGCATTTTTTCATTGCTGTTATACTTTAACTTGACAGAATGATTCTTATGTCATTGTATTAGTATTGTGAATAATCATGAAATGTTTGAGACAGAAGACTATATTTGTGAATATAATTTTATGACTTTTTTTCATTAGTAGGAACCTTTCCATCAGTATGGAAAACTAAGAAAATTGCTTTCCGCTGTGAAATCTGGCATTTGTTGTAGATCAAAGCTTATTTTTCTGTGAATAAAACTTATTCAATAAAGCACTATTCTTTAAAATGATATTTGTTTCACTTTCTTAGAAAAAATAAAATAGCCCTCTTAAAAATACTAAAATGTAACCTCCTAAATATATCTTATGCCATTATACCAAGCACAAGGTACACATCAGGTCATGTTGTTTTTTTTTAAAAAAGCCATTAACTTTCACATTGACTTAGGGAATTCTGTATGTACATGAGAAGTCGATTTTAAAAATGTACGAAAATATTAATAATAATGCCCCCACTCCACACAAAGATTGGCCTAGTTGTCCCAAGAGATAGAACAGTCACTATAACAAAGCTTATTTAGGGCTGGCCAGTTTAGCTCTGTTGATTAGAGTGCGGTGTTATAACACCAAGGTCAAGGGTTCAGATCCCTGTGCCAGCCAGCCACAACAACAAAACAGTTTGAACAAGCAACTAACAATGAACCTAAAAGGCAGTTGCCCCTTTGAGGCAGGCAGCAAAGAAAGATTTTTGTGAGTTTGTAGAGGCAGTTGTCCAGCGTTTCAGAAGCTGCAAGCAATGTGGTGGGATAAAGAGCAAGGAAATAAGGACCCTTTGGCAGAGAGGAATTGGGAAGTAGGTTTTTCAAGTGGCAATTCCCCAGCCCCTTCCTGTCCACAATGGAGGTTCCTAAATTAAGAGTTGTATTTTAGGCCTAGTCTATGTAGGGACTGGTTATCTAATCTTTGACAAAGTTTTCACTGTTATCTGAGATAAACCATAAGAATCTTAAGCGCAGTCCATATTTTTTCTTACACATCAACTGCATATTCAATTAATATTGATGAAGATGTGAATTTTCAAATCTTTCTATTACAGAAATTTTCAAACATACAAAAGTAGAAAGTGTAATGAGCCCCATGGTACTTATCACTCAGCTTCTACAGTTACCAATATTTTGCCAGTCTTTTTTCATCTAGGACTCCTCCCACATTCCCCCCACCCCCACATACTCTAAAGTAAATCCTAGAGATGATATGATTTCCTGGGTTGGCTGCGGTGCCGCTTTTTAACACCAAGGTCAAGGGCTCAGATCCCTGTACCAGCCAGCCCCCCCCCAAAAAAAAAATATATATACATATATCATTTCTCCTGTAATTACCTTATTATGTATCTCTAACAGATGATAAAAAATTTACCAGCCAGCCACCAAAACAAAAACTTTTACATAAGTGAATTTTTAGTTGTCAGTATTGCTGAATTTTAATGTACATTTAAATAAGAGTTAAAATCAACTATGTCCCCTTTTCCCATTGTTTGAAGATTGAGAAATAAAACCCCCCAAAACTGATATTATCATTTAAAAATACTTTTAGAGCATGTCCTCACTTTTTTTTTTAAACAGCTGGCTGGTATGGGGAACCAAACCCTTGACCTTGGTGTTGCGAGGCTGTGCTCTAACCAACCAAGCCAACTGTCCAGCCCTCATGTTCTCACTATTTTATTTGGTAGTTTGTTTGTAAATTATAGAATAAATACAGTATTTATTAAAACTTAGAAGGCTAATTGCATAGTATATGTATACCTAGTGGTTTTCAAAGTGTGGTCCCAGGATCTGCATCACCTGGGAACTTGTTAGAAGTTCAAATTCTTGGGCCTCACCTTAGACCTACACTGAATCAGAACACTCTAGGGTGCACCCTAGCAATCTGTGTTTTAACAAGCCCTCTATGTGGTATAGGTGCAAGCTAAAGTTTGAAAACCACTGGAATATGATATGGGATCTGAATCTAGAAAGAACTAAAGGGCTGAAATCTGTAAATCAAATTGATGTAGTTTTCTTCAAATGAATATCCTCACCTTACTTTTCTCTATAACTTACTGCTGACCCACTTCTGTATTTTCTCATGCTACCGAAACATGAAGGCATAAAATGCAACATCTTGTAAGTCCCTTCTGATTCTACTTTTCAAAAAAACTTTCTTGCAAACAGTACACTTTGTAATGAGAATCTTTCTTCAACCCTTTCACTGTTGAGATCAGAATAGCCTCACATTGCCGTTAAACTATCCTCCAATCAAGCAATGAAAGAGTTAAAAAGTATTTGAAGCCTCACTCATAAATGCCAGAGGGACAGCAACCAGATGAGATTGTACAGAACAGACCTACACTTATAGAGAGCCAAAGCTTCAGTGAAATGTGAGCCATTAATTTGGAATGATAGAATTTCAGAGTTGGAAGGAGACAGTCCCTAATTAATAATAATTAGCAGTTCTGAATTCTTTTTTAGTTCTGAAATTTTTAAAGTAGCTTGCACAAAAGAACCAAGAAAACAGTCAGGTAGAGGTCTTAGGCCTCTAAAGATCTTTAGAGTTATAGAAACCCACACTCATAGGTCTGTATTGGTCTCTACTGTGACCAAAATAAAAATCTTACAATAGATGAGGCTAGATGACAGTCGATCAATGGACCTAGTTTTCTTTTCCCCAAACCACTGATTTGCTTATAACAAGTACTTGTACAACCTACCTGTTTGGCTTTGTATAGATTTGGTCTGCCTAGAGGTTTTTTAAAAAGTCTTATTCTGTTTAATTTGAGATATCCAAAAGTCTATATGCACCATAATTAATGACAACAGCATAGGAAATCAATTGCATTGTTAACTTTACACTTATGAATAAATATTGGAAGAATACTGGTTAAAAACAAATAAGGAATAAGAACCCAAGAGAAATCAAACTTTGTTATTTTCCTCTTTTAATTTTCCAGAATTTAAATTTGCGAAAAAAGTGGAGGATATAATTAATTACTACGTATTTAGAAGTGGTCTTGCTTCAAAATCTAATTCTTGTTTCAATAGACATTACTATTCCAAAACTATATTTTTTTTTTTTTTTAAAGATGACCGGTAAGGGGATCTTAACCCTTGGCTTGGTGTTGTCAGCACCACGCTCAGCCAGTGAGCGAACCGGCCATCCCTATATGGGATCCGAACCCGGGGCCTTGGTGTTATCAGCACCGCACTCTCCCGAGTGAGCCACGGGCCGGCCCCAAAACTATATTTTACATACAAAATTATAGATGTCCATTTGTTGTGTAAACTTTTATTTTGAAAGTCATTTTTCTTTAAGTATGTGTCACCTTTCTTTGGCTTTATTCTGCTACTAGGTACTGGGGATTTCTTTTTAATTCCATTAGCTTATATAAGGGGCTTTTCATTTCTGGCTAAGGCATTGAAAATATATTTTTTCATTAAATTCTGGAATTTTGTTTGGCAGAGATTGGGCTCTGCTTTTGCCAGATTACTGACAACTGTATTGAGGAAAAAAAGAGAATACGTGTGTACGTTCACGAACACTCAACTACTGTTTCAGAGGAACTAGTATTAAAAACAAGAGGCTCCGGGGCTGGCCGGTTAGCTTAGTTGGTCAGTGCACGTTGTTACAACACCCAGGTCAAGGGTTCAGATCCCCATACCGACCAGCTGCCAAAGCAAAAAAACAAATAACAAAAGATTCCAAATCTCCCCCCATAAAATGATCTGAAGTAGAGGAAAAACTTGCTAAAAATCATTCTTCATTAAACAAACATTATACATGGATTTCTTAGTAGAAATTTAACAAAGGCCTGTGTTAATCATTAAGTAAAGAGAATAACCTAACTCATCTTGAAAAACCTGTTTTTCTTTCAACTAGTTTTTTTTTGTTTGTTTATTATTTGATTACTAAAAAGAGTGTACCTTGTGCTGTATTTATACCTTTCTTCATTTTCTATTACAAACTTTTCATATACGTTATATTTTTATGTTATCTATAAGAGTCAAGTGAAAAGACCTATACTAAGTATGAGTTATAAATCAGTATTTGGTCAATTATACAAAATGAAACACAAAAATATTAAAACATGAGGATAATTCTTGTTTCACCTACCTCAAAGGATTGTTGTCAGCATCACGTGACAACATGTACATGAAAGAGATTTATAAACCCTCTATATAAGCCCAAGGAATTACTTTTCTATTTAGAGTCTATTGGACTAATTACGGGTTACTTTCACACAAAATGAAACAGTCGTGGACCAATGTCTGATTAATCAGGGATGTAGATTAATCAGGGATGAAATTCATTTATACAGTTTCTTGGCAATTTCCGTGGTTCTCAAAACCCTTTACATACATCATCCCTTTGTCTTCCACTCTCACATCGTTACTCCTTGATTTAAATCAGAAGTATATGGGTAATGGCACAGAGATATTTGCAGAAATTGTCACTGTGTAGAGTTGTGGAAATTGTTCTCAAACCCTGCCATTCAAGTGGCCCTCAAATAGATTTACTTGAGCAGTCAAGTCAGCTCTGTTTTCTAACATGTGAAAATAAGAAGGTGCAAAACAGATAAATTTACGGACAATAATTTGTATTCCCAAAGGATCTCTTTGATACACGATAGTGATGTCAACTTATACAACATCTCTGAAACTGTAATTTTCAAAGCACTTTATTTCATAACATCCCTCTGAAATGGGCAGTTTACTATAATTCTGCAGACGATGAAAGAGCCACAGAAAAGTTAGGTGACTTGCCCAAGGTCACACAGATATGTCGAGGGAAAACCAAAACAAGAACGCTTACTTCTGGTCTGGTACTCTTGCACTATGCCATTGTGTCTCTCATTCATTATATTTCTAGCATCCTGTAATTTACAGCTGAAGAACCCCAGACATAGATGTTATGTGACTCACCTAAATTATATGGTGAATCACCAGTCAAGCTGTTCTTATAGGCAGTGAAGCTGTTTCTGTGTATTTTTTGGCACAAATTAGCTAAATCGCTTGCCTCACTGTCTGATGTATATGCGTTCAAATCCAGGCCCTTTTTTTGAACAATTTTGGGACTCAGAAAGCAATGCTCCAAAATATGGCGCTTTGACACGATGAACTAAAGAAACAGCTTCAAGATCCCTCTCTGACCTTTCCCCACATCCCTGTCTCTCTTATCCTCTTTCTTTGCTGAAGCACTTTCCTGGAGGGACTCTCTGGAATTTCCTTATCTGACTAAGTAAGGAAACTTCTTTCCAAAAGAAATGCAATTGTCTTAAGACCCCCTCCCTATGAATCTCATCAAATAACCAAGAAAGACACTCAGTAAAGCATGGTGCTGGTAATGTCAAGGTGAAGAGTTTGGATCCCTGTACTGGCCAGCTGCCAAAAACAAAACAAAACAACCAAGAAAGATTAACCACTGGAGAGGAGAAGAGAAGAGACTGGGAGTCATCACCATGCCTAGACACTTTTCATCTGTTCTTCTGAGGGCAGCTCCAAGAGGTTACCTGGGAGGCTTTATCCGCATAATAAGACAACATTTATTCACAGCAAAGTTCCACCCCTCACCTTCCACCACCCCCAGAGCTCAGAGAACTTCATCTTGAGCCACTGTTCTTTGGGTTCATTCATTTCCCCTGAAAATCATTTATTCCTACACTACCCCCATCTCCTTTCCCCTTCCCCTATGAAAAAGGGTATATAAGCATCTGTACCCCATTGGATTATTGGTTAACCATTCTCCTGTGATCCCCCTGTGCTATGCATGTTAAAAAGATCTGTATGCCTTTTCTCCTATTGATCTGTCTATTGTCAGTTCATTCAGAGGGCCAAGGGGAATTTGGTGCTGTGAATAATGATAACCCCAAACTGGTCTGCTCTCCTGGAAGTCACAGCCAAGGGAACCCAGGACCTGACGAGCTGGCAGTTTCCCTGGTGTCTGTCTGTGGAGTCTGGTCAAGCAGACAGTAAAAATCACTGTCTTTTCTTCCTTTCTAAATTCAGATTAATGAGAAAAAGCATTTGTATAGACTAGTCCTTAGGATTAGTAGTAGAACTGCAATATAACCAGTGCCACTTTAGACAAGCCCAAGTACAAAATGGTGCTGCCCAGCTCCTCCCCTCCCCTCCCCCCTTCCCTTTATGAGAAGCCTCCTGACTTAAACAGAAACCCCTTTTGCATCCACAAGGACACAGTTCTCCACCCTCATCCACATTAGCATAATGACCCTCCTTGATGGTATCAGCCAGCCCTTGGAGCACTGTAAAAGCTCTACCTCCCCCATACCTGGTGCTGTCCACCATTTTCAGGGCAGCCCTGGGCTGCCTGCCACTCTGAGCACAGCCCAGCAAATTTCTTTCTTTAATAAAGCTTGAATGGTACCCAGCATCTCGGCTCACTTTCTTTCAATTAGCAACTCTGGTGTATTTTTATCACAGGGTCTGCATCTTCTGTGCCCATTTTTAAAATGCTACTTATGTCCATGATATTCTGAACCTGGAAAGTGACCTCTGGGACTTTCCATTAAAAAGACTTATTGGGGGGCCGCCCCATGGCTCATTCGGGAGAATGTGGTGTTGGTAACAGCAAGGCCATGGGTTCAGATCCCTATATAGGGATGGCTGGTTTTCTCACTTGCAAGAGCGTGGTGCTGACAACACCAAGTCAAGAGTTAAGAGCCCCTTACCAGTCTTTTTTAAAATAAATAAATAAAGGGCCAAACCCGTGGCTCACTCGGGAGAGTGCGGCGCTTGGAGCACAGCGGCGCTGGGCACGCCGAGGCCACAGGTTCGGATCCTATATATGGATGGCCAGTGCGCTCACTGGCTGAGCACGGTGCAGGCAACACCAAGCCAAGGGTTCCGATCCCCTTACTGGTCACGAAAAAAAATAAAAATAAAAATAAATAAATGAAAAGACTTATTGGCTTGAGTCACTTTTAAAATAAATAAATTGGCTGTATTTAAAAGAAAAAAAATTTTTTTAAGATGACTGGTAAGGGGATCGTAACCCTTGACTTGGTGTTGTCACACCACATTCTCCCATGTGAGCAAACCAGCCATCCCTATATAGGATCCAAACCCGTGGCCTTGGTGTTATCAGCACCACACTCTCCTGAGTGAGCCACAGGCCGGCCCTTTAAAAGATAACTTTTTAGAAAGCTCTTGTCTTAATCAGCTTATTAGTGCCTCTAGTAAAATAAAAATTATAGGAAGCCATTGTTTTGGATTAAGTTCCTACACTAGATCCCAAAAAAATCAGACTAAAAATCAAAATGGAGTTACCGTTGCTAAGTTCCATGTCACTTAGGCTGTCATCTAACTTTCTGAGAAGTCAGGAGAAAGGCAACAGCCAATTTCCTGAACAAGCCAGTTTAAATCTTTAATAGGTATAATAATGAAGTTCCCTCTGCTTTAATCCTTACACAAAAGAGATAGCCTGAAGTAACCTGATGTTATTTTTCTTTGTCTTCCTGTCCACACCTTAGAAGGAAAGTAACTTTGAAATGACCAATCTGCTTTTTGTCCTTTGTTTCTGCTATCTTTAGCCTTTCTCTGTCTATAAAACCAACATCCTCTGCTTGGATCATTGGAACTGTAAGGCCCCATAGAAGACCCCAAAGGAGGCACTCCCTAAAACATGGCACTTTTCTCTTCTGGGTCCTAACAATCTCGCTGGCGCCAAGGTGCAGCCTATCAGAAATCATTACCCGCCCCCAGCCAATCAACTACTGCCCCGTGTGCTAACCACCCTCTCCCGGAACCCAGCTCTATATAAATGTATGCTTCTCCCCCGAATAAAGCGGAACTTCTCCGGTGAACTGTCAGCTCAGGTCTTGTCGTTCTTTCATAGGTGCCGAAACCCGGGAGGAGCTCACCCCTTACCCGAGGGGACTCCTTCTCGGACCTCCTTCACTCTCTCGGTGGTTCCCGCTGCTGACACTTTGCCCTCGTCCGTTTTCTTTGGTGCTGGCTCTCCGCACCCACCACCGGCTCACCTAAACGTAAGTCTCTCTCCAGGGCGCCATCTTAGGTGGGGCTACCTTAATTGTCTGGTATCCCTCTGATGCCCGGCCCTAAGACAGAGAATACACCCCACCACAGCCTTCAGGGCACTGGGAAGACCTCTAGGTATTCTCTCGTCACATTAGGCAATCCACATTCCCCTCCTTTCCCAGCCCAATTAGA
>NW_007734082.1:98407-99489 GCF_000696425.1 Galeopterus variegatus | reverse complement strand
CACCTGGCACACTCCTTCTGAGCCATCTGCCTCTATTTTCATGTAGTCTGCTTATGAACGTTCAAGTGGTTTTAACTTTTTTTTAGCCACTTTCTATTATGTGAAGTATGTGCAGTTGATAAACAATACATCGCACGTGTTTAAAGTGTGCCATTTGGCGAGTTTTGAGATACGTGTGCAGTGAGACTGAGTCTCTAAAGTCACATAAAGCATCTCACCCCTCTGCCCCGCCCCTGCCACGCTGGGTCCTGAGCACCACAATCTGCTTTCCGTCACTGTAGACAGATGGCCGTTTCTAGAATTTTACATGGTGGAGTCAGACAGCACGTGCTTGATTTTACCTGGTTTCTTTCACTCAGCATGAATATTTTGAGACTTACCCACGTTACTGCGCGTGTCCGTGTATCAGCCGCTCTAACAAATTGCCGCACACTTAGTGGCTTAAAACAACACAACTCTATTCTCGTACAGTTCTGGAGGTCAGAATTCCAAAATGGGTCTGACTAGGCCCAAGCCAAGGTGTCAGCAGGCCCATTCTCCGAGGCCTCCCACGTTTCCGTGGCTGTGGCCACTTCCACATTCAGAGCCGCTGAGGCTGCCGAGGCTGCTCCCATCATGCGCTCTTGTGACCAGGCACAGGTCCCCCTTTCAAAAGCAAACCACTCAAGTCAAATGTTGGTGAAAATGGAAGTCAGCTCTTATTCAGGAATCCCGGTGACCTGAGGAGAGATGTCAGGCTAATGCATCTCTCCAGACTTCCTGCAGGACAATGGCCAGACCAAAGCCACCTCAAAGACTCATTTACTGGCGGGCTCTTAAAGAGGAGGCTGGAGAATGGGACATGGGAAGTGAAAGGCAGGAGGGAGGGGTGACGCTCTGTCTCTCGAGGGAAGGCTGAGTGGACACGTCCGTAGCCTTCTCCACGTGACACTGCTGAGTGAGACAGCGAGCTTGCGGGGAGACTGGTGTCCCGCGGGCCTTGTGGCAGCAAGTCGGGATTAGGACATCTTGCCCTTAGACACAGCAAGGGGTACCCTGACCATCACCCTGGCAGGGTGGTGACTTCTGTGAAACTGCAGATG
>NW_007734082.1:87304-95668 GCF_000696425.1 Galeopterus variegatus | reverse complement strand
GGCCAGGCCCGCACAGGTCCAGAGGGAACCCCTGTCCTCAGCGGGCTTCGGGGCAGGCAGCATGTGTGGCTGAGCCCTCCATGGGGGGCTGGTGTCCTTGCAGCCCAGGATCTGGCCTGGGTGTGGCCCCCTGTTAGGTGGTGCTGGCTGGAAGGACATCCTTCCCATGGGGGTGCTGGAAGTGGGCACCCGGACCCTCTGCCCACCGGGAACTCTGTCCAGGCACAGAGGAGGGGGACTTTTTCCCCTTAGATGCAGCAAGGGGTACCCTGACCATCACCCTGGCAGGGTGGTGACTTCTGTGAAACTGCAGATGTGGCAAGAAAGCAGGATCAGGAGATGCTGCACGTGCACTTAAGCATCTTCTTCCTGTGGGGTCCGCGTCTCCTCATCTGGGACATGGCAATGGGGCCCCACTCCGCCCAGGGACCGGTGGGATGAGATAGGATGGCGGGTGTGAAAGGCTTGGTGCGAAGGTGGAGCTGGTGGCCACCTACAGGTGACTTGCTGGGACCACTGCCCCTCCCCACGTCTCCTCCCTGCCTGGCTGCCGGGACCCCCTTCTGATCTCACCCCGGTCCAGACCGGCCCTCCAGCTCTGCAAAGTTACCCTCCCAGCCCCAGGCCTCCCTTGCTCTCTGTGGAGTCCCCATTTGGATGTGTGCAGCCCCCCTGCAGGAGACAACAGCTCCCAGGGATGAAACACTCCATGTCAGGGCTCCCCCGTGTTGTCTGCGCCCCAGTATGGGAGTTCCACGCTGGCCTCAGCAGGTGTCAGGACGCAGGAGCGTGCCACCTGTGTGGGCAAAATCCGTGGACAGAGTCCAGGCAGCAGGACAGATGGGACCGGGCCACTTCTCATGGGCCTTGAAGAGCCTCCGTCTGGCTGAGAGGCACAGGCCTGCATGTGCAGGGTGGGCGGCTGCGGCCGGGGAAGGCCCTCCAGCTCTGCGAAGTTACCCTCCCAGCCCCAGGCCTCCCTTGCTCTCTGTGGAGTCCCCATTTGGGTGTGTGCAGCCCCCCTGCAGGAGACAACAGCTCCCAGGGATGAAACACTCCATGTCAGGGCTCCCCCGTGTTGTCTGTGCCCCAGTATGGGAGTTCCACGCTGGCCTCAGCAGGTGTCAGGACGCAGGAGCGTGCCACCTGTGTGGGCAAAATCCGTGGACAGAGTCCAGGCAGCAGGACAGATGGGACCGGGCCACTTCTCATGGGCCTTGAAGAGCCTCCGTCTGGCTGAGAGGCACAGGCCTGCATGTGCAGGCTGGGCGGCTGTGGCCAGGGAGAGGGGCTGCCTCACTGAGGATGGGGCTGCGGGGGCTGAGAGCTGGGGACAGTGCATGGTGGGGATCCTGGTGGCCTGGATGCCAAGGCCAGCTCACATGACAGCTCCTGCTTCAGTGACAGCAGGAGCTGCCTCCAGAAAGGGAAGGAAATCTCTGGCCGCCCTGCAGACGGCAGGAAGGGCCTCCCATCATGTGCTCAGAGGTCAGCAGGTCCTGGGGCCTCGACATGACAGCTCCTGCTTCAGTGACAGCAGGAGCTGCCTCCAGAAAGGGAAGGAAATCTCTGGCCGGCCTGCAGACGGCAGGAAGGGCCTCCCATCATGTGCTCAGAGGTCAGCAGGTCCTGGGGCCTCAGCGGTCACCCGGTGCAGGACACCCAGGAACAGAGTGGCCTTTCCATTACCCCTGGGTCTCTCCCACATATCAGAGTTCCTGGGGTCAGGCCTGGCGTCTGTCCGCCTCTCTCCACCCCTGTGTCCCCACCGGCTGCCTGGGGATTCCCCCTGTGCCACAGCTGCCATTCTCTCATCAGCACTGCTGCTGTCCCTCTAGGTATGATCCTCTCGCAGCGTCCAGCATGCCTTTGCTGCCATCCCACTGCTGTTGTACCCCAGCCATGCTCCCCGAGGGCCAACCACATGCACCTGCTCTTCTGCACCTCCGCTGCTCTTGGCGGGGCCCCCAAGGGCTGTGTGAGGCTGTGTCCAGCAGCAGCTCCCAGCCCCAGTCCCCTCTCCCGGCTCATCCTTGGCCCTCTCTGTGTCTGCCCCAACCGTGCCTCATGGCTGGGAAGCCACTGGAGCTGATGGGTCCCAAGTGCACACCCCAGCCTAGGGGTCTCCTTGGACCCCCAGACCCTGTGTCTAGCTGCTCATTGGCCTTCTGCGGGGGGTCTAGCTGCACCTCTAACCCAACGGGTTCTGATCTTACTCCTCAGACGTGCTCCTCCTATGCCCCCCACTTCTGGAAGCATCCTGGCCCCCACCCCCCACCCATCCAGGCCACCAGCAAATCCTGCCGCCCCTCCCTCCAGGGCACCCCCTACTGCCTCCCTGCCTGGTCTTCCACCTCCCACGTGACCTTCTCACCTTCTCACCAGGCTTGAGTTGCCCTGACAACCCTGCTGAGAGGGGTCCCATCCCTCCTCCACCCTCAGCCCTGCAAAGGCCCCACTTTGACACTCAGGGTGGAGCCCCCAGGGTTCCGGCCCCTTCCTCCTCTGCCCCCTCCTCTGTCACTTTAGGGTCTTCCCACTTCCTGTCCCTGGCCCTGGACGCTCATCCCCGGGGTCAGAAGGCAGCTTCCTCCCTGGGTCCACGTCCTTGCCCTCTCGCGCCTCTCAGGAGGGCTCCCCTGACCTCCCCACTCCCCACCATGTGCCCCAGCACCCCCACTCCCCACTGTGGTTGAGGTTGCATTCACCTTCTGACTGCATTCGTCTCTTGCGCTGCCCCTGGAGGATAGGGATGCTTGTCTATTGTGTTCCTCTCCATGTCCCCAGGACCCAAATCAGGTGCCCCAGCCGCAGGAGGTATGACGCCAACCCTTGTGAAGTGAACAGGCACCAGGTGGTGAAGCGAGAGGCCCCGCCCTGCTGCAGGCCGCTCCATCCCTGGGTGCAGGACCCTACTGGGCAGCCTCCATGGAGACTTTGGGGACATGGTGTAGAGCCAGGCGCAGAGGCTGCCTCCTGTCCGGCACCAGGTCCTCGGGAGGCCCCCCAGGGCCCAGCCTGCGAGGGGGAGGAGCAGGGGGACCCCATGGGGCCCAGACAGCCCCCTTCCTCCCCCAGCTCAGCTGCACCCTCCTGCCATTAAGCATTGCCTGCCTCCAGTTCTGCTGTGAAAAGTACCTACAGGGCACTGTCCCTGGAAACTTTGGGGGACAAGGCAATGAGGAGCTATAGAGCATCCCAGGTGAGACTGAGAGGGGGAGGCCTCTAACTAACACTACCAGAGACCCGACCCACTCACCTATAAAACCTGCTCAGAACCCCTGACCGTGGCATTGGAGGCTGTCACGGTCTCCCTCAACCTGCCTGTCCAGCCCCAGATCCACAGCCCCAGCTCCACCTGGGCACCTCAGTTCTAGCCAAGCCAGTGGGAGCTGTGTGCAGAATGCACCTGCCCCTGCTCACCCTGGGGGCCCTGCCCAGGTGCCCTTCCCTCCAGGGCCTCCATCTCCCCCCACCCGCTGGCTGGCCTCCTCCCGCAGCCGTCTTCCCTGGTCCCCCGTGGTACCCCCGAGCCTAGCCTAGTCTGTGACCCGAGAGCACACAGAGCACACGGCTTCTTGCCAGCAGCCAAGCAGCCCAGAAGGAACAGAGAAAGGCGTGGGTTACCCGCTGAGCACCTCCTACCACGCTCCCTCTCTGCACCCAAGAACCAATGGCATGAACCCACCGTACAGAGAAGAGACAAGGCTTAGAGAGGCGGAGTGACCTGCCAAAGTCACACAGCAGGGGGAAGTCTGTCTCCAGAGCCGTCTTTCCTGCCAGCAGTGAAGTGGGAAAGCCTCGGGGATCATCCTGGGTCACTGCACCCACAACTCCCACTGAGCAGCCCGGGGTCCCTCCAGAGTTGGAACCAGAGGCCCTAGGATTTGGCTCTGGGCAGGGCCGGGCCTGCCTCTGCTTTGCCCTGCCCCCACCCCAGCTTACAGACTGGCTGCACACAGTCGCCCTGGACAGTCCCCCCACCACCCACACCCCAACTGGAAGAATCAGGGTATTGTTCATGGGACAGAGAGTCCACCTGCCCACGCCCACCTCTCCCTGCCCTTCTGAGTCACTGCTTCAAAGAGAGGGGGTATTGTGGCCCCAGACCCGTTTGTCCTGTTGGCTGGAGGGGCAGGGTACCGCAGAGAGGTTGGCATCCCCGATAGTGGCCAGGTATTGACCACCACCACCGGCCCACTCTAGGGAGCAGGCCTCTGGCCGTGGGAGGAGGGTGGAGAGGGTTACAGGAAGGGTTGTCCTGTTGGCTGGAGGGGCAGGGTACCGCAGAGAGGTTGGCATCCCCGATAGTGGCCAGGTATTGACCACCACCACCGGCCCACTCTAGGGAGCAGGCCTCTGGCCGTGGGAGGAGGGTGGAGAGGGTTACAGGCTGTCCTGTTGGCTGGAGGGGCAGGGTACCGCAGAGAGGTTGGCATCCCCGATAGTGGCCAGGTATTGACCCCCTCCACCGGCCCACTCTAGGGAGCAGGCCTCTGGCCGTGGGAGGAGGGTGGAGAGGGTTACAGGAAGGGCAATAAGGTCTCTTCCTGGAGTGGGACCAGATCCGGCTATGGCAGGACAAGTTCTCCCGGGACTGGAGGGTGAGCCCATGCCTGGGCTCCACGAGGACCCACTCCCTTCTCCCTGTGCACCCACAACAATGAGGTCATGACAGGGTCGAGGCAGCCCAGACCTACCAACCTCACGACCTCACCACCTCACAGGGCAGGCACAGGAATATGGAGCAGCCTGTCACTCTGCCACAAAGACCTTTCATGGTGCCTAAGGGGGTGGGGAGGCAGATGGCCTGAGTCCCCTTCTTGGTGGGGACATCAGGGTCCCGTAAGAGTAGCCGGCCCAGTGTGTAGCTGCAGCACCTGCTGGGTGGTCACTGGTGGTGGTGCGGGTGGAGGTGAACACAGATGTGCAGGCAGCGCCCGAGGCCTCCAGCAAGGCACGAGCTGTGCCTTTGTGCTGCAGACACTTGGGTGGTCTCCGAGCCACAGGCATTGCTCAATTGTTCCCGACACTCACAAACCCGAGACCAAAAACAAGCAACCTAGGCCAGCCAGCTTGGCTGAGCTCAGGGCAGAACACCAACCACCAGGACTGTCACAGCTAAACTAACCCACCCTTCCCACCACCCCAGAGGCCCCATCTCCTCCAAAGAACCTGATGGCCCCATCCCACCAACTCAGCCCCCATGGCCCTGTCCCTCCTACTCAGCCCCGGTGGCCCCGTCCCCCCTTCCTCACCACCCTCATCTTCCTCTTCCTTGACCCATTGTCTGCCCTTTGTCTGCCCTTTGTCCCATGCTTAATGCCACACTCTAAGTGCAGGATTATCCCCGCCCACCAGGAGAACCCCAGGGCCATTGGTCACACTGTAGGGGAGTGCCCACTCTGTGTTCAGGCCCCATCACTCTTCTGTCCTCTGTCCTGTCAGCCACCTCCCTCCTGGAAGCCTGCACCTGGCCCTCCTCCCCACACACCCAGCCCGGCCACCACCACAGGCCTGTCCAGCACAGCAGCCCCCACCTGCGCCTGGGCACGCCCTCCCCGCACCCCCCACCTGCGCCTGGGCATGCCCTCCCCCTGCCCTAACTGTGCCAGCCACTCAGCCCCACCCTCCCCCATAGCTTCAGTGGGTCCAAGGTCAGCTGACGCAAAGCTGATGCCCTCCATTGCCTGCTCGTGCAGAACTAATACACTGTCCTGCGGCTGGGGCTGCAGGGGGCTACACCCCCCGCCTTAGGCCAGAGTGACTCAGGCCTAAAAGAGGGAGGGGCAGGGAGCAGAGCCCAGAGCTGGGGTGACTCAGCACCTCAGCTGCTCCCCCCAGCACCTCATGGGGGCCTTGGGAAGAAACCACTTCCCTGATCAGCACCCAGCACCTGGAGCAGCCGCCCCACCCCAGGCATGCCCTGGGGTCCCTCCCCTTCAGTTCCACGACAGCAGGAAGCCAGCCTGCAGTCTGGAGCTTGAGTACAGGGGAGCAGAGACTCCGCAGAGCTTCTGGGGGCATTGCCCTTGGGACCAACGGAGGGCGGCCTCAGAGGCTCCAGGTGAGGACAGCAAGGCTTGGAGGCTGCTGCCAGGGGAGGACCCGGGGTCTCCCTCAGCCTCTGGGGAGAGACTAGCCAGCCAGTTGAGGCTGGGGTCTCACCCTGCCCTGATGCCCTGTTAAAAAAAAATTATTCAGTGATGTTTGTTAAAGCGGGTTAGAAAGGCCTTATTCAGGATCACTGCACGGGGTCCTGCAGCGGGGCTGAGAGATGGGCTTAACACCAAATACAGTGCAGGAAAGTGGGGACTTATAGCCAAGGAGCAGGGTCCATGGATGGAAAATAACTAAGCGGAAACGTCAGGGGTGAGGGGGATTCTGGCTAAACTGACCCAACAGGATTCTTGCTGCAGACAGGCCAGGGTGAGCAGGCACCTGGGGGCTGGCGTAGAAGGAGGAACCGGATTAGATATGGAGGGTGATCAGATACCGAGGGTGGGGGTTACTGGTTACACAGGGGTAGCTAAAACTGGATCTTACAAGCAAGTGCACCAGCAGGCCTAGGAGGAGCCTGACTGAAGTCTGGCCAAGTAAAAACTCTGTGAAAGCCCCCACAGCCCTCGCTCAGCCCCCTCCTCCTTCTGGACCTCAGCAGAGGGTGTGTCTGACCCAGGCCTGGGAAATGGAGACTGGGGGTGGGAGGACAGGTGGGCAGCCGGTGTCACCTGGAGAGTGCAGAGTGAGGGGGAAGAGCTGCCCCCCTACCCCCAGGCCCTGTCCATGCTAAGCTTTGCCCTGGGTCGTGCACGGACAGTGAGGAGCAGATCTCAGTCGAAGCGTGGGGCCCACAGGGGTCCCAGGAGTGGGACTCAGGCCTGGAAGCAGGGGGACAGCACCGGAGCTGGGCCTGGCTCTGTGTCCTCAGGCAAGAGTGAGCCTCTGTCCCTGCACCCCCATTTAGGGGCCAGCTGCAGCCCCCACCACCCGCCTCAGGTCCTATGGCCTGTGCTGTCCCTCCTGCCAAGCAGGTGACCAGCCCGGCTCCTGTCCTGAGTCCTGCCCCACTCAGCAGCTTAAGGCCGGGCACTTGGCCCCGCTTCTCCAACGTGATCGGTTTTGTCCTCTCTCCTGGATCATTCTCCTTTGCCTATAATCTCGATGTTATTAATCTCGGTGTTATTTCCTTATTTCAAAAAAAATAAGCAAAACCAAATACTTCTGTTGACCCCAGTTTCCCTCCACGTTGTGCCCTGATTTAGGGCACAATTCCTGGAACGATCGTCTTACTGCCCCCACGCCCCTTGCCTCCTCTCTCCTCCTAAGCACTTTTCACTGATGTCTGGTGTTTGTCTACTGAAGTGCCCACATCTTCGTGGGTAGCTCCGTGAAGTGCCATAAATGGAACGCTTCTGAACAGCCAGCGCCTAGACCCCTTGCCACCTGGGCAGGACCCATGCACTCCCCAAGGGTGGCCACCCTCTGGCTGCTGACACTGGATTCCATTGGCCAGTCAGCCTCTGTGTACAGAATTAGGCACATGCCCTCTCCCACCGGATTACCTTTGCACAGTGAGGTGTTGGTAGGGTTCATTCTGTTGTTGCGTGTGGCTGTAGCTTAGCTTCCCACTGAGTGAATTTGCCACACTTATCTATCCCTTCTACAGCTATCAGGCACTGGGGAGCTTTCCAGTTTTGGGCTCATATGTCTGTTTTTGTGTTGCTATAACAGAATGTGTGGCTGTAGCTTAGCTTCCCACTGAGTGAATTTGCCACACTTATCTATCCCTTCTACAGCTATCGGGCACTGGGGAGCTTTCCAGTTTTGGGCTCATATGTCTGTTTTTGTGTTGCTATAACAGAATGCCTGAGACTGGGTAATTTATAAAGGAAAGAGGTTTATTTGGCTCATGATTCAGGGACAGCTGCATCTGGCACGGGCCTCAGCCTGCTTCTACTCATGGTGGAAAGTGGCAGGCAGTGGCGGGTGCAAGCAGATCACATGGTGAAAGGAAGCAAGAGAGAGCGAGAAGGTGCCAGGGTCTTTTAAACAACCAGCTCTCGTGGGAACTAACAGAGCAAGAACTCACTCACCACCCCCAGGGAGGGCATAATCTATTCATGAGAGGTCTGCCGTATGACCCAAACAGCTCCAACACTGCCACATTGAAGATGAGGCTTCAACATGGGCTTTAGGGGGACAACGTACCCAAATTCTGCCAGGGCTCTTGTCAATGGCGCCACATGAACATTCTTGTGCCTGACTTGGCTGTGCACCTCCAGAAGGGCTGCCACTGGCCGGGGACAGTCAGGACCAGCTACAGTGGACGGGACCACACGGTCCTCGGAAGGGCTTACCGAT
>NW_007734082.1:83663-86885 GCF_000696425.1 Galeopterus variegatus | reverse complement strand
AGAGGTCTGCCGTATGACCCAAACAGCTCCAACACTGCCACATTGAAGATGAGGCTTCAACATGGGCTTTAGGGGGATAACGTACCCGAATTCTGCCAGGGCTCTTGTCAATGGCGCCGCATGAACATTCTTGTGCCTGACTTGGCTGTGCACCTCCAGAAGGGCTGCCACTGGCCAGGGACAGTCAGGACCAGCTACAGTGGACGGGACCACACGGTCCTCGGAAGGGCTTACCGATGCACGCTCCTGCCGGCCAGCGCGTTCCCGTTGCTCCACGTTCTCGCTAACGCCATTCTGGTGGGTGCTGGGATGTCAACCTGGGGTTTTATTTTGCATTTCTCTGATAACTAATGAAGATAAGTGCCTTTTGTACATTTACCGGGCGTGCACATTTCCTTTTTGGGGGTGTGAAGTAGCTGTCGAATCATTTGCCCATTTTTCTTTTTTATTTCCCTATCGGTTGTCTGTCCTTTTATCCATTTGTTGGCATTCTTTTAACATTTCAGATACTCGATCCTTGTCAGGTAGATATATGCAATGAAAAATATGTGTTCCCTCTCTGCAGATCACCTTTTTACTCCCTCATTAGTGCATTTTGAGGAACAGAATTATTGACGTTTGTACAGTCCAATTTATCATCCTTCCCCTAAAAGAAGCTGGTGCTCTGTTTTTCTACAAATAGATTTAAAAAAAAAAAAAAGATGACCTGTAAAGGGATCTTAACCCTTGACTTGGTGTTGTCGGCACCACGCTCTCCCGAGTGAGCCACGGGCCGGCCCTTAGACTTTATTTTTTAGAACAGTTTTACATACACAGGAAAATTGAGCAGACAGTACAAAGTTCCCATAACCACCCCCCAACACGCACAACACCTTGGATTACTGGGGTACATTTGTTAGCATTGATGAACCAGTATTGATACATTACCTTTAACTGAAGTTCGCAGTTCACATTAGGGTCTATTCTTTGTGTTACACATTCCATGGGTCTTGACAAGTGCATCATGTCCCGTGTGCACCTTTGCAGTATCCTGCAGAAGAGTGTCACTTCCCCAAGTGCCCAGTGTTCCACCTGCTCATCACTCCCTCCCCGCAACCCCTGGCAATGGCTGCTGAGTTTATGTCTCCACAGTTCTCCCTTTTCTAGAATGTCGTAGAGTTGGAATCATACAGTAGGGAGTCTTTTCTGTCACCTAGTAATACATGTTTAAGATTCCTCCACACCTTTTCACGGCTTGCAACTCACTGTTTCTTTTAGCACTGAAAGATATTCCACTGTCTGGATGGACCACGGTTTGTCATTCACCTCTTGAAGGACATCTTGGCTGCGTCCTGTTTTGGGCGATGGTGAACAAAACCACCATAAACACACATGTGCAGGTTTTGGTGTGGACGCGTTTTCAGCTCACCAAGGAGTGAGACTGCTGGAGGTATGGTAAGAGTACGTTTAGGGTTGGTTTCTTTTGTTTTGGGTGTTTTTTTGGCGACTGGCCAGTAGGGGATGTGTGTTTGGTTTCGTAACAAACTGCCGAGCTGACCTCCAGGGTGGTTACAGCACCTCGCATTCCACCTGCAAGGCTGAGACTTCCTGTGGCCCCGCCCCCTCGCCAGCACCCAGTGTCGTCAGTGTTCTGGATTTTGGCCATTCAAATAGGTGTGCAGTCTCACTGTTGTTTTTAATTTGCATTTCCCAACGACATATGAGGTGGCACATCTTTTCATACACTTATTTGCCACCTATAGTTCTTCTCTGGTGAGGTGTCTACTCGGAGGACCATTTGTCCATGTGTAAAATTGGGTTGTTTGTTTTCTTATTGTTAATCTTTAAGAGTTCGCTGTATATCTTGCATACAAGGCCTTTATCAGATGTGTGTTTTGCAAATATTTTCTTCCGGTGTGTGACTTTTCCTTTCATTCTCCTAGCAGTGTCTTCTGGAGGTTTGATGTGTGGGCGTGTGACCTATTTAAACAACAAATTCTTGCTGAGTCCAAGATCATGAAGAGGATTTCCTTTGTCTTTTTTCCCCTTAAAGGATTCACCGTTTAACATGTATCTCTAATCCATCAGGATTGTTGCATATGGTGTGAGGGAGGGATCAAGACCCTTCAATCCAATTGCCTGGCACCCTGTATTGAGAAGAGCATCCTTTCCCCAGGGCAGACACTGCGTCTGTGTCAGATTCCGCCCTCCTTCCCCCCTTCTACTTGTCTATCTCTGTGTCAACACCCCAGTGTCTTCATTACTGAGTATAATAGGCTTTCTCTCTCAAACTTCACCCCCACTTTTTACTGAAACAGCTGTGGTCCAGGTTGTATTGCAAAACCCCACAGTTAATGCTCGCTCCTGCCTTCCACCCAGTCCAGAGGCAGCTGACACACAGGCCACACCCTCCTTGAGCTGCTTTCTTCCTTCCTGTCCCCTGTGGCTCTTTCTCTATCTCCTTTGCTGGTTCCCCCTTGATTCTCTAGCCTCCCAAAGCTAGGAGGCCCCAGGGCTCAATCCTCAGACTTCTGTTCTCTATCTACCTACCCTCGGCCTGATTGCATCCAGTCTTATTATTTTAATACCTTCGAGTGCAGTGACCCTCAAGTCTCTCTCACTGGGACCTCTCCCCTGCACTCCCAACTCAAACAGCTGCTGCCACACGACAGGACACTGTGTGTTCCATAGACATGATCTCAGCCCCACACGTCCAAAATTAAGCTCTTGCTTTTTCTGCTGCACCATGCCATCCTTCCAGCCATTTTGGGTAGAGCCCCGGCATATCACCCTCTGCCTGATCCATCAGGTAATCTCGCTGGGCCAACTATAAAAGTGCGTCTGGAATCTACCTCTTTCTCACTGCCCCCTTGGCCACTGCCCTGGCCCAGGCCACCACTGCCTTCCACCTGAGTGGTGGCCCCGGCAGCTAGACGTCTGTGTGACCTGGCAAGACTGCTCCTCTCTGACCTCTGACCTCTTCCTCTCACTCACCCCCAGGCCAGACCTGCTCCCCTGTTGTCTCTGCTCCTGCTATCCTGGTGTCAGTGGCTCCTGCCCAGTTCTCTAACCTGTCACCTCCTTAACCTCTGCTCTGACCCAGCTTCTCTGATTGCACATCCTCCTCTCTGCTGCTCCTCTACCCTTCCCTGCACAGATCTCCTCAGCACCAGCCTCCAACGTCCTGTGTGAGCCACCTGCTCCATTTTATGTCTGTCCCTTGTCTAGAACACACACTCCACC
>NW_007734082.1:81990-83461 GCF_000696425.1 Galeopterus variegatus | reverse complement strand
TCCTGTGTGAGCCACCTGCTCCATTTTATGTCTGTCCCTTGTCTAGAACACACACTCCACCAGGGCAGGGACTTCCATGCTGTTCCCTCAGCAGCACAGAGCCTGCCAGGTAGTAAGTGCTCCATAATTACGAGTAGGATGAACACCTGGATGCTCACTGTCCTGGAGAGACTGACCCACGAGGCTCTGGGAGGCACAGGAGTGGAGGCCAAGCAGAGTGGCTTCTAATCCTCTCTGGCCCCTGACTCACCCAGGCAGACCCCTTCCTGTCTGGGCCTGGCTCTCCCACCTGAAGAGTCAAGGATCAGGCAATGGTGTCTACAGCCCTTGCCCGCCCCTGCTAGGAGCTAGAGATGCAGGAGCATGCCCTGGCCTCCTTTCCTAGCTCAAACTCCCAGGACTCCTGCCTCTGCCAAGCTGCCTTGGGAGACCCTGTTCCCAACAGGCCTGCCTCCGGGGCGTCTTGGCCCATGGATGCCTGAGCTGTCCAGGCCCTGCAGTTCTGTGCTGAGTCCATGGCCTTTGGTCCAGGAGTACCTTTTCCTGGCCTTGCTCTGCATCCAGCAGGCACAGGGGACAGGTCTCTCTCTGGGACCCTTGTACCATGGGTTGATTCTGGTGGAGTTACTGATTTGGAGGGGCCCTCTGTCCTTCAGCAGAACAAAGACCCCCGAGATGCCTGACTGGAGCTGTGAGGCTTACAGTAGCCCCATACAGGTTCCACAGAGGCGGTGAGGCCACTGAAGGGCATCTGCAGCCCTGGAGGTCCTGAGACCTAGGGTGGTGACCCAGGGGACGCCATCCGGGACCACCTTCTCAAGTCCAGCCAGCCCAGCCCGGTGGGAGGCAGGTGATAACCCCAGTTTCCAGGGTCCTTCTTCTGGGCCTGCACCAAGGATGACTGTGGACCCTCAGGGGATGGGGTGAGATTCCGAAGGCAAAGATGTTTGTTCCTGTCGTCCCTAGCTGTTGCCCTCACATCCAGAGCCCTATGAGATAAGCCCAGTAAACATTCGTGGAACGTCTGGGTGTGGAGGCAGGGCCTGAAGCGGTGGTCCCTAACCCAAGGCCATCAGACTGACTAGGTGGGGCTGGGGGGCGGAACTCAGCAGGGGCCAGGGTCCTGATCCGGCTCAGGGAAGGACGGGACTGCCAGTCCTCCCTACCATGAGCCACACGACCTCGGTTTGTCAAGTGGGGTCAAGGGTCTGTCTGCCTACGGACTGGGGAGGACCAGTCAAGAGAAAACAGCCCGGAGAGAGCCTCTCGGGAGGGTCCCTCGTGGTCCCCGTCCCTGCTCACACGCCACCTCCTCGGAGAGGCCTTTACCCTACAGAGGTCACTTCCTACACATTCCCCATAGACGCAGGCTGGGGTCTGAGGCAGGAGGAGGGTGCAGGGCGGCCCGCGCGGGGCCAGGGGAGGTGGAAGGTGGGCGCCGGACCGGAAGGCCCAGCACCTGCAGGGCACA
>NW_007734082.1:67570-80963 GCF_000696425.1 Galeopterus variegatus | reverse complement strand
CGCCTCCGCAGGGCCTTCCACCTGCCGGCGCGGGGCTCCGGGGGCGCAGCTCGGCGACCCCGTGTGGAGGCGCCGGACGCCCCTTCTCCACACCACTGGGGTCGGCCTGGAGGGGCCGGGAGGAGGCCAGGGGGTGGCCGTGTCGGGGCTGCCCCCGGCGTCCCCAGCGTCGCAGGTGGGGAGGAGGTGGCGCTGATTCAGGACGATGGACTGGGATGTCTGTACTCGGGGCCCGCGTGTGGAAGTCGGGAGACCCAGGAGTGCTGGCCCTGGAGCCCCCTGGACCTGGGCAAGTCATTTCGCTCTCTGGGTCCCCTTGGCCTTCTGTGAACCGAGGTGTGGCCTTGCGCCGTCTGCTGCAGGGGGTCTTGCCACAGGTTCTGGGCGGGGAGCGTCCTGGGGACCCTAAGAATCCTGTTTGTCCCAGAGAGAGGAGGAGGTATGGGGAAGTGGTCCGGCTTACCCCTCCTGGGGCTGGGGCTCTGTCCCCGTGTGGACCATGGTCTCTTCAGGCCTAGGGACCTGTTCCCCCTCTGCCAGGGGAGGCCATCAACTGGCAGGCCTGGACTGGAACTGCGTATGTTGTGCCAGCCAGGCAGAGGAGGCCCGAGGCTGAGGACCCCCCGATCCCCCCACTCTGCCCCTCTCACAAGGCAGTCTGCCCCTGCCCCCGGAGCTTTTTGAGCGGCCTGGGCATCCTTCCACGTGCTGTGGGCCTGCCGCTCGTGGGCAGGTGGGTGAAGTCATAGGGTTGCAGGAGCTGGGGAGCTGGCTGGGCCGGCTAGGGGCACGGGTTTGTGGTGCTGGGTGAGATCGAGCCGTGGGCTGCGGCCTGGGGGCAGGTAGCTCTAATGGAGCCATTGTAGGGAACCTGTCTCAGCCTTGCCAGCCCCACCCATAGGCCTCCCCTCTCCCGAGAAGAGCAGAGAGAGCAGTGTAGAAGGGAGCCGGGGGCTCCCTGGGGGTGGCAGCTGACCAGAGTCCCTCAGGCCTGACCCCAAGGTCCTGTGGGATGATGGCACCTGTTTCCTTGATCCCTAGAGGGTGTGGTCCTCTCCCTAGGCCAGAGCCTGGGGCAAGAATCCCGTCTTCCTGGAGCATGCCCTTGACATGCTAGGAAAAGCCAGCTGTGACCTTGGACTCTCGAATCCCTGGGGTAGGGAGGAAGTTTCATCCAAGTGATTAAAAGCACAGGCGAGCTCTTCTTGAAGCAGGAGCAAGCTCAGACACATGGGGTGGGGGACAGGGACCCCTCTCTCTGCCGTGTGCCCTGTGGGTAACAGCTCAGGACATCTGACCTCAGTTTTTAACTCCCCCGAGGCCACCCTAGGCTGGGGGGTGCCAGGCTCCTCTGGAGGGATGTTCTGAGGAGGGGTACCAAGGGACACGTTTCGAGGAAGCACAGGAACCCAGAGTGCCCCAGGTGCAGTCACTCCTGGGCCTCGTGAGGCTGGGCTGCGGTGGGGAGCGGGAGTGAGTGCAGCAGTTCAGGAGGGCTTCTGGGGGGAGGTGGTGTTAAAGGCCCATCTGATGGTCCGGAGGAGGCTGCCGGGGAGGCCGGGTAGACAGAGCTGCCAGTGCTGGCCTGGAGGTGGGGAACACCTGGGTGCAGGGTCTGGGTGGAGAGCACATGTGAACAGGAGGCCAGGTACAGCGGGACTCTTACAGCAGGGGTGGTAGGCACCTGCCAACACCCTAAACAGACCCCACGGGCCACTGTCCCAGAGGAGACCACAGCAGGTACAGAGGGAGGATGGGAGACCAGCCGGGCTTTTGTAGCCTCTGGGGTAGCCAAGGGTGGCCGGGGAGGGACAGGGGCACACTGGCCTCCCACCTGGGTGGGGGTGGGGGGAGCGGGTGATCAAAGCCTTCCAGGACTTGGCCCAAGCAACCTGGGGGTGGTGACGGGTTCCCCCCTGCTGATGTGGGGGAAGCTGGGCCTGCGGGCTTCGGGCGACAGGCAGGAGGTTGCATCAGGCGGATGTGCGGTGCAGACCACTCTTGGGCAGGCCCTCAGCCGGCATGCGGGGGGCCCACCCTTACCCTGCCAGGGGCGCCCCGGGTGGGAGGTGGAGGAGGGCAGTCGCCAGAGCCCCCCCCTAAGATGGCCTGACCCGTTTTGACAGAATTCCTCTGTACAAGTTCACATCCATCCGACGGACCATGTCCGAGGCAGGCGGACCCGTGGAGGAGCTGATTGCTCCGGGCCCCATCTCAAAGTACTCCCAGGGGATGCCCGCCGTGGGCCAGGGGCCTATTCCCGAGATGCTGAAGAACTACATGGACGTGAGTGTGGGGGCCATGAAGGGGGTGCTGTTGGTAAGCCCTGCTTCAGGCAGAGCCGGCTTCAGGGAAGGTTCTGAGCCATCTGGTGAAATGCTCCCATCTCTTGCTCTGGGCAGCCAGTGGTTTTGAGATGCACCTGTTCTGTAGGGGGCGGGGCTCCCAGGCTCAGCCACGCCCTGCAGCACCACACCTCACACGAACCACCGGTTGGGGGTGGCCTGGCATTGGCGATGTCTCACCCTGCATGTCCCGAGCACTGACCAGCAGCTCAGAGCTGCACGGGGGTCTAATCCTCATGACCCTCCTGCAGGGCATGGAGGGGCCTGGAATGAAACCCAAACCTGGCCCTGAGAGGCTGCACAGTGGGGCTCTGGGGGCCTTTGAGCTCGGATCATCTGGGCTTGCCTGCCTGGGTGTTAGGAATGGCCCTGGAGCTTCTGTCTCCCTGCTTGTCCAGCTGGACAGTCTGGGACCTTGTGACCCTGCCTGCCCTCACTGTCTTCTCCTCAATTAGCAGCCCTGTTGTAGAGAAACAGGCTCAGTCGTGGAACATTCTGGAATCCACGTAGGAAGCTGGGGCTTGGTCCGTCTGTTCCCAGCTCCAGGGCTGGGTTCTGGGCCAGAACCTGGCATCTCTGCGGCTGTCCATTCTCATACCCCTGCCCTGAGCCTCGAGAAGCCCTCACTGCCATCCCACTCTGGGCCCCATGGCCTGCTGGGGGTGGGATGGGCAGCCATGCCCTTTGTCCTGCTTGGGCTGAGGCCTGGCTGTGACAGGAAGCCTGAGACTCACAGGCATGTGACCTGACTGGGGGGAAAAGGGGGACCATGTGCCTGGGGCCCGGCTGACCAGTCCTGATCCCCCACCACACACATGCATGCACACAGGTATAAATTCACTCATACACACGCGTGCATACACTCAGACATGTAAATACACGTGCACACACATAGACAACACAGATGCACATGTGTGCACACAAGCAGTAATGCGTGCATACGCATACACCCCATACACACACACACACAAACGTGTTCATGTGCATAAACACGTACCTACACACCCACACGTGTTCACATGCTCAGCACACATGCACACACATGCACACATACACACTCACCCGGAGGTTTGCTGAGTCATCCCCCTCCCCCCGTCTGGACACTTCTGTCCGGTCATGAGGTAGCCACCGCTGCTCCCTGGAGCTTAGTGGCCGGAGAGACACTGGGTGGGACTGGAGCCAGAACCCTGCAGCCAACCAGTGGCCCAGCCTCCCTCCCAGGGAAGGGGGTGCCCAGGCAGCCAGGACCCAAGTGACCCTGAACTACAGGACCTCCGCATCCTCTGACCTCAGGGGGCAACTGAGGCCCAGGGTAGGTAAGGCAGAGTTGCTGCGTGGTGTTTGACCCCAAGCCAGGACTGTCAGTCAGCTGCACCCCTCTGCCTGGGAGCTCTCCAGGAGTGGCCCTGTGGGACAAGGTCAGAGCAGGGACTGAGGCCCCAAGAGGAAGGCACTTCTCTTCCTGGACCTCGGACCCCTGACAGCAGAAGGGCCTTGCAAACAGGTCTTTCCCACACCCAGGGTTCAGCTTGAGGGCCAAGCCTGTCCCCACACTGGCTTGACCACTGGTCTCATCTGTCAAATGTGGTTGTCCCTCCCCAACCTCTCCATGCATCAGGCTGGGGTGGGCAGCTGTAGCAAGGGCTCTGGAGACATCCAGTACCTGTGGGTATAAGGACCGAGGGCTGGGTCCTGGGAAGAGCCACAACCAGACTCGGCGGGGGCGGGTGGGAGTGGACAGCTCCTGGGCCACATGACAACAGAGGTCTGGACCCCAGAGCCCCTCCCTCCAGACTCGGCCTTCAAGGCCTGGCTCCCGGGACAGCCGGGGGCCTTTGCAAGCCCATGTGGAGATGGGGCACCCTCCCTATGGCTCTGACAGGCCTTGTCCCTGCCCAGGCCCAGTACTACGGGGAGATCGGCATCGGGACCCCGCCCCAGTGTTTCACAGTTGTCTTCGACACTGGCTCATCCAACCTGTGGGTCCCATCGGTCAACTGCAAACTGCTGGACATCGCCTGCTGTGAGTGTTCCCCTGCCTGCCCACTGTCCCCACGCCTCTGCCGGGTGGCCAGGGGCAAGGCCCAGGGCCCCGCACCTTTAGGATGTCCGCCTGCCGTGCGGGCCTGGCCAGGCTCTGCACTGCCCTGACCCTGCCTGCCCCATGCACTCAGTCATGCTCAGGGGTCTCTGGCTGCCAGAGCGGCAGGGATGGGGAGACTCTGGGGAGGGACCCCCACACAGCCCACCGTCTACCCCATGCACATGTATACGCTTTCCCTCTGGGATGCTGGGGCCTGCCAGCCACCTGCAGTCTCTAGTCTGGCCCCTCTGGGATATAGCTGGAGGGCAGGGATACACCAGGAACACAGGGGTGGGCCTGGCACCTGGAGGGGGCCCTGCCTCAGGGGCCCTCTTAGGCAACATGCTGCTCCTGCCTCGGCCACATCAGATGGGCCAGATCCCCTGTCCTGCCCCACGGTGCTACTTTCCGGGTGAACCTGTTCACACCAGCACAGCCTTGCCTCATAGGGCCGGGGGCTGTGGTGGCTGAGGCCGGAGTGAGCTGGGGTCTAGACCGAAGCTCTCTGGTCACAGTCCATGGTTCCAGGACCCCTAGCGTGGTGGGCCTCCAGGCACTGCCACATCTCACCCTGGGAAGCATCTTGGGGGCTGGGCTCTGTGGCAGTTTTGGGGGGGTTGTAGGTCCTGGGTTGTGACGAGGGCACAGGCTGACGAGCCCCTCACTCCCTGGGGCAGGGATCCACCACAAGTACAACAGCAAGAAATCCAGCACCTACGTGAAGAACGGCACCACTTTTGACATCCACTACGGCTCGGGCAGCCTCTCCGGGTACCTGAGCCAGGACACCGTGTCGGTGAGTCCCTCTCAGGGCCTGCCCACTCCTGGGGCCTGGGGGTGCTCGCCCTGGTCGGGGATTCACCCTCCTTTCACGTGTGGGTCCCCCAGCCCGACCCCAGCTCCTGAGATGGCCCGTAGCAGTGAGCTGAGAGCTGGAGGGGAGGCAGCCTTGCTAGGCAGGCAAGGCTCGGGCAAAGGCGCGGGGCAGGAAGAGCCTCGTGCTCTCGGTGGTAAAGAAATGAGTGAGGAAGGAGATCAGGAGCGGGACTGGCATGAGTGCAGGCCGGAGGGACAGTCAGAAACCCCAGAAGGGCTGGAAGGGCTTGGACTCCCTGGAAGTCAGGGTACCGTGAGCAGGTAGAGACGACCGGGGCCGGGGTCTGCTGATAGGGTAAGGACTTCAACACTGAGAAGTCACGGTGGCCTGGATGACAGGGTGGGTCCAGGCCCCAGCCCTGGGTAGTGGTGTGGTATGCTTCCTCCCCAGCCGCCAGCGGGGCAGCTGCAGGCGGAGGTGCTGGTGGGGAGGCTTGGGTTCCATTCTGGGCGCACTGGGTTGAGGCACCCGCAGGGTGTACATGGCCAGGCCCAGGCATGAGTGGGGTCCTGCAGTCAGTGGGTGGAGGGGAGAGGGGCTGCTGGCGGGGAGACAGCCACAGAGGAAGTGGGAGGGAGGTGGAAGGTGACATGGCTGGTGCTGCAGGTTCTCAGTGGGAGCTGCTGCAGGCATGAGGGGCGATGGGTGTTGGGGAGTGCCACACTGCCTGGCTCTGCTCCCAGATGCAGGTTGGAGGCGGGGAGACAGCCACAGAGGAAGTGGGAGGGAGGTGGAAGGTGACAAGGGTGGCTGTTGGGGGCCCCGCCTGAGTTGGTCCTGCCTTGGGGCTGCCTGCTGCTCAGGTGGGCTGGGCACAGGAGGGGTCCAGGAGTTCTGGGGGCTGCTGAGTAGAGGTGACTGCAGCGAAGCCCTCCTGCAGGGCTGGGGGTCCGTGAGGAAGGCCCCTTTCTCCAGCCTGTTCCTAACAGTCCTTGCTGGGTGTGGGCCCAGGGGCTCGGTCGTGTCCTGCTCGTCTGGGGTGGCCTGCCCCGAAGTCCGCTCATGTCCCCCTGTCTCTGAGCCCTCCTGCCCAGGTTTATCTGCTGGGGTCTCCCTGGGGTTCTCTCTCTGCTCTGGGCCCTGCTCAGCCCGGGCCCTCGTCAGGCCTCCCCCAGCCTGCCCTTTCCCACATCCTGCTCTGGCCTCCCTCTCTGCAGCTGCGGCCCCAGGCTGGGGGAGGGAGCAGTGTGGTTGGAATCTGCCGCTCCGGGCAGGGTCAGCAGGGTGCCCAGAGTCTCGTCCCAGAGCCCATGGCAGGAGCAAGACTGGGCTGGCACTAGGGGGAAGGGGAGGGGAAAGGGCCGGAGCTGAGCTGAGCAAGGAGCCTGCCCCGCTGTGGTCCCTCCCAGGAGATGCCACCCAGCCATGCCCTGCATCCCATCCCCAGCTCGTCCCCTGCAGTGTCCAGCTCCACCTAGGGGGAAGGGGAGGGGAAAGGGCCGGAGCTGAGCTGAGCAAGGAGCCTGCCCCGCTGTGCTCCCTCCCAGGAGATGCCACCCAGCCATGCCCTGCATCCCATCCCCAGCTCGTCCCCTGCAGTGTCCAGCTCCACGTTTCCAGCCCTTCCTCAGGGCACTCTCTGCATCTCCTGCCATCGTAGGGCAGGGGCTGTCCACTGAGCTGGCTTTGTGGCCCGCAGGTGCCCTGCAGTCCAGCTGTGCGTGGCGTCAAAGTGCAGTGGCAGATCTTTGGGGAGGCCACCAAGCAGCCGGGCATCACCTTCATCGCGGCCAAGTTTGACGGCATTCTGGGCATGGCGTACCCCCGCATCTCGGTCAACGATGTGCTGCCTGTCTTCGACAACGTGATGCGACAGAAGCTAGTGGACAACAACATCTTCTCCTTCTACCTGAACAGGTGGGTGCTGGCATCAGGGCGAGGGGCATTGAGCCGGGAGCCACGCATCATCCCTAGTCACTGTGCTGCCCCTCCTGCCCGCCCACGCCCTCCCTGCAGGCGCCGGTGCCGCTCCTGACCCCTGACCTAAGGACATCGGGGAGGCAGGGGTGGGCTGCCCTCTGACAGAGGGGCATGTAGCTCCCAGGAGAGCTGTGTTCCAGCAGGGTCTCCCGGGGGGAGGTGCTGTCTGCTGGGGCCTCCCTCCTGTAGGAATTGGACCTGGGTCAGGGGTCAGGGTGGGGTGATGGCAGTTCCTCCTGGTGTTGTCTGCCTGATGCTCCCTGGGTCTAGTGACAGGCAGACAGGGTCCTGCTCCCGCAGGCTGCCAGTGACCTTGGGGAGATGTGGCCGTGATCCTGATCTGTGACAGGCACTCTGGGGGAATATGCCCAGGGGCTGGGGGCTTCCCCAGGGAGGTGATCCTGGATGGGCCTGCTAGGTACTATTGGGAGAAGACTGTGGGCCCCGGTCGCCATATGGAGAGTGGTCTTGTGGTCCTTGCTGCCAGGTGCCAGCTGTTCTCTAGGATGCTGGGGACCCCTTCCTTCAGGGTGACCCCACCCCAGCAGCTGCTGCCCAAGCACAGGTGACCCATGGTCAGGTGGCCCTCTGGACTTGGCTTCCTCTTCCCAGGCTGGTGCTGCAGGTTCTCAGTGGGAGCTGCTGCAGGCATGAGGGGCGATGGGTGTTGGGGAGTGCCACACTGCCTGGCTCTGCTCCCAGATGCAGGTTGGAGGGTCAGCGGGCAGCCTCCTGCCCTGAGCTGCTCCTGGTCACAGCCCGCACTCTCCCCTCCAGGGCTGACCGGGCTGCCTTGGTGGAATTCCCTCTCACATGCCCCCTGGGCACCTGGCATCTCAGGGCCTGCCCCTTGACCCCAAGGCATTTGTGGTGTGGCCTCTCTCCCGTCTCCTGCTTGGGCAGTAACTACTTAGCAGTTGGAAGCTGGGACGCAGAGGGACAGCCACAGGGGAGGCAGGGGCACCGGGAAGGCAAGTGAGGTGAAGAGGGTCTCCTCGCTTAGGCAGGAGGGCCCAGCAGGCTGGCAGGGCCTGAGGTTGGGGCTGCCGGGTGGGGTCTCGGGGTCAATGGGCTCTGGGCCGAGGGCTCAGAAGAGCAGGTTTGGTGGGTGGGGCGTGGGTGAGGCGCAGAGGGACCGGAGGCGCTGATCAGGTTTCTACACTTGGGATTTCAGAGGTGGGGACAGAAGACTAAGGTTGGAGAGGGGTGCAGGCCTTGGTGGAGGTGGCAGGACAGAGTCAGGCAGGCCTGCTGCTTCTGAGTGTGGGGACACCCCTGCAGGACGGCAGAAAGTTCCAGGTGGGGAGAGCTTTCCCAGTGCCCGCTGGGATTGGCTCACCCTTAGTTTAAGGACCCCAGGCCTTACGGACTGCAGATCCC
Organism: Galeopterus variegatus; assembly: GCF_000696425.1. NCBI lineage: Eukaryota > Metazoa > Chordata > Mammalia > Dermoptera > Cynocephalidae > Galeopterus > Galeopterus variegatus. Next base: position 72,358 of record NW_007734082.1, on the reverse strand, counting down.
AGAAAGGCAAATGGGTCGTGTTCCTGCCCGAGGCGCCCTGGGTGGGAGACTACAGGCAGACGACGGAGAAGCCGAGATCTGGAGGAGGAGCCAGCGGGGCTGGGGGATGCAGGCGGGCGCTTCTCCTGGAACAGCGGGTGCGAAGACCCTGGGGCAGGAGCAGGCCTTCTCAGCAGCTCAGGGCGTGCATTGCCTCCTTCTGGAAGCCTCTCGGTGTCTCTTCCAGGCAGGCAGGGTCTACCTTCCTTGAGCTCCTGGCACTTGCTCCGTCGGTCCCACAGCCTTGACTCTGGCTGTCCCAGCCTGAAGCTTGGCTCCCAATGGACTAGGAGAACCCGAGGGCGGCCAGAGTGTGATCTCTTGTGTGGGGATGAGCTGGGCCTGCACCAAGCAGCCCACACGGGGTGTGGGATCAGAGCCCATCCCTGGGCAGAAGGAAGTTCTGTTCCTCCTTTCCCTTCTGGGTCTTCCAGCCTTGCCGGTCTAGGAAGGTTCCTCCTCCAGGAAGCTCTCCATGGTTGTCTCACCCTCTGCCTGCCTTTTGACCTCCTGGCCTCCTGTGCTTGGGGATGGGGAAGCAACTGACCCCTTCGTTCCTTTTCCTCCCAGGGACCCAAATGTGCAGCCTGGAGGTGAACTGATGCTAGGCGGTTTCGATTCCAAGTACTACAAGGGCTCCCTGTCCTATGTCAACGTCACCCGCCAGGCCTACTGGCAGGTCCGCCTTGACCAGTGAGTGGTGGGTGTGGGCAGCCCCCTAGGTTGTGCAGGAGGGTATAGCACACAGGGACCCCGGGCCCTGCCCAGGCTGTGGCCCCTGCCAGTCCACCCAGCAGGTGCACAACATGGTGGGAATCAGGTTGGGTCCCGGTGGGCGCTGTACCCCACCAGCCCTCTGTGCCCCTCATGCCACCCGCGGGTCTGACGCCCACTCTGCCTCTCCAAGTCTCTTCTTCTGACCCCGCATCCAACCACTCATGGCCCACAGGGGCCTGACAGCCCTGAGGAGGGGGAGGGGAGGCATCTATGTCTGCTAAGCTGGGCTATGTTCCTGCGGAAGACCCAGCCAGGGCCAGGACTGCAGGTGGCCTGCCCCCCAGGGCCCATCCCTGCCCAGGTGGGGGACTCGTGCCCTCTCTTCTCCCAGGATGGACGTGGGCAGCGGGTTGACCCTGTGCCAGGGGGGCTGCGAGGCCATCGTGGACACGGGCACCTCCCTCCTGGTGGGCCCTGTGGACGAGGTGCGCGAGCTGCAGAAGGCCATTGGCGCCATACCGCTGATCCAGGGTGAGGTGAGTGCGGGCGGGGCTGGGGCAGGGGTTGGGCACCCAGGGCTGTGGCCCTTACAGCCGCTTCCTCCCCCCAGTACATGATCCCCTGTGAGAAGGTGTCCAGCCTGCCCCCCGTCACCCTGAAGCTGGGTGGCAAAGCCTACAGTCTGTCTGCAGAGGACTACACGCTCAAGGTGCGTGGGGCACGGGTTGGGGGGACGGTGGCCTGGGCCCCCCTGGAGTGGGCCCGGGGGTGGGGGTGGGCCACGGTGGTGACCATCATGGCTGTTGCAGGTGTCACAGGGCGGGAAGACCATCTGCCTGAGTGGCTTCATGGGCATGGACATCCCCCCGCCTGCTGGGCCACTCTGGATCCTGGGTGATGTCTTCATTGGCCGTTACTACACGGTGTTTGACCGCGACAACAACAGGGTGGGCTTCGCTGAGGCCGCCAGGCTTTAGCATGCTCCCCTACCCACCCGCTGGCAGAGAATTGGAGCAAAGTCCAGCAGGAGGAGGCCGGCCAGTCCCCAGCCCGGTCCCCCCAACCCCACTCACTCACACTTGCACAGCTGCCCACTGCCCAGGCTCTTGGAGGCCGCGGCCCGGCCCACTGTTCTGTTCTGTGGTTTCCCCTCCCTGTCTGTGTTCTGGAAGGGCAGAGGCTGATCAGGTACGTGGATCTGTTTCCTTCATTTGGAAGGCCCAGCTAGGGCTTGCTAGCTGATGAGTTGAGCACCCCAGGAGCCCCCTCCCCTGGTGTCCACTGGGCTGCACCAGGCAGCTGCCACCTCTTGGAGCTTCCTCCAGAAACCTGCCCTGCCCGAGGGCCCTTCTGCCCAGCCTAGGCTGGAGCCAGGCTCTGCTACCTCCACCGTCCATTTGTCCCACCCGTTGAGAAAGGGGTTGCCAAGGCCTGAGGATAAGCAGGAAGGATCTGGAAGGAGTGAGAGGGGACAGAAGCCAGCAGGGTCATTGCAGTGCCTGACCCCATGGGGGTGGGGGAGGGTGACATTTGTTGACTTGGGGGTTGGGGCAGAAGAGTGGGGGATGGGCGCCGGCTTTCCCCTGTGCTGATCTCTGCTGGCCTCTTGGGCAGCCGAGGGCTGAAGTCAACATGGAAATACAGCTGCTTAGGCCTCTTTCTGTGTTGGCGTGTTTTGTGCTCTGTGGGAAGGGTGCTTCTAAATTGGGACAGGCTGGTGCAACGCTGGTGCTGCAGAGTCTGACTCAGCTAGGCTCATGGAGGGTTGTTTGGGGTTCCCTGGGCCTGGCTTTCAGACGTGGCCTCCCTGGCCTGCACATGGGACCTTGAGGGAGTAGCTTGCTGTCCGGCTCATGGCTAGACTGCCAGCTGGCAGGGCCTGGTTCATTCCAGGGTCTGGTGCAGTGACCAGCAGGATGTGGCCTTGGCTGGAGGCTGCAAGGTGAGGGCCCAGCACAGGTTTCTAGTGTGAGCGCCTGCGTCGAGGCGTGGTTTTCATGGGGGTGGTCCAGGTGAGCGCCCACTATGCTTTTCCAAAGAACATTCCATCTCTTGGACGAGATGGCAACCCCAGGCCTCCATTGCAGGGTCTGACTCTCCCTGCACTCCCTCTTGGGCCTAGGAAGGAGGCAGCCCCATGGTGGTCTGGTGCAGGGAGAGGGGCCTGACTGTGCCCTCGCCTTGCCTGGTGACCTTAAGCAGCCCCTGCCAGTTGTCAAGGCCTCCCTGCTGCCTGAGGACCCACTGACCCTGGGTGCAGACTGGGCCTCCCTGGCTGCCCCTGAGGCCTGCCTGCCCAGGGCAGCACCAGGCAGAGGCTGTGTGGTAGGTGAGGGCCTGAAGGAGGTGGTGTCTGGCCACGGGAGGCAGGTGGCCCAGCACGTATACAAGCTGGGGAGGGCATCTTAGATCAGGCCTGGCCTGAGGACACGGCGTCTGGGCTCCCCTGTGCCAGGCCCCTGGGGACGGAACAGTGGGTTGGGGGAGGAGGGCTGAACCCTGGTTCCCTGGCCAGCCCCATCCGCCCACGATCTGTGGGCCCTTGGACCTAGGCTGGGCTTCATGAGGGGTGTGGCCAGGGTATCCAAGAAGATGGGAGGGAGGGCTCCTGGTGCTTGGGAATCCCACTCGCCGAGGACTTTATCAGCATCATTTCAGGTCAGCTTCATGCTGCGGGTCCTGATGTTCCGCAGATAAGGCTGTGTGTCAGGGGTCAGCTGGGGGGGGGGACTGGGACGGGGTGGGTCTTGGACAGGGGGCAGGGCTCCTGGTGACGGGTTCAGAGGAGGGCCCAGGGCTCAGAGAACACAGAAGTTCAGAGGGAGAAGGGTTTGGAGAGGACCAGAGGCTCAGGCCCAGGCCAGCAAGCACTAGAGCTGGGACGGGGTCCCTGGGAAGCACCTGGCTCAGAGAGAGGAGGGAGGGTCATGGACAGACCTGACAGAGACCAGATTGAGAGGGTCAGAGGAGAAGGGAGCTCAGAGCAAGGGCCGGGCTTGGAGAGAGATGCCTGGGGAACACGGCTGCAGTGCACCACCACGGCTTCCGGTGGGCTTTGGAGGAGGGCCCGGGGCTCAGTGGGGACCGGTAGATTAGTGAAAAGGACCCAGCTCAGAGAGGACACCTACATGGTGAGGTGAGGGAACTCGGAGGGAGGGCTGGAGTTCTCTCCAAGCGGGGAGAGGACTCATCGGGACTTTTATGAGGGTGGGAGATCATCCGGGGACAAGTGAGCGTGTGGTGGGGGTTCTGAGAAGGGTGGGGAGCAGGACATCCTCGGGGGACTGGGGCACAGGTGGAATGGATAGGGCTCACAGAGAGGCCGTGGGCAGGTGACTGGACAGGGGTACAGGGAAAAAGTCATTAGTGTCCAGGGCCTCAGCGAGGGACCAGGGCCTTGGAGCTGGACTTGTGGCCCTGTGGGCAGAGGGGGGCTTGCTGGCTCACCTGTGCAGGGACAGGCTGAACACAGAGGCCACACGCTCTGAGAGCGACTTGGTGAGAGAAGCGGGTTAGCAAGGGTTGGGCCTGGGCTTGGTGGGAGTCGGATTTGGGGAGAGGGGGCAGGAGTTCTTAGGGGAGTGGGTTCAGAGAGGAGGGGGCTGAGTGGGGGTCACTGAAGCTTAGTGAAGGGCCTGGACTTGGTGGGCTCAGGAGGGAAGGGGCTGAAGGGTGGCCTCCAGGGGACTTGGTTAGGGACAGGACTGTGCAGAGGTGGGCACTCAGGCAGGGCTCGGTGAGGCGTATCTCACCCAGAGAGGGACTGCGATTGGGGAGCCTGGGGGCTGTGAGCGGCGGGAGACTTGAGAGGGGGGCTTGGCTCAGGACAGGGGCTGTGGCGGGACAGTACAGAGTGGGGCTGGTCTGGGCGTGAGGATGGGGCTTGGTAAGGGGCACAGGCTTTCGGGGGTCACCAGGGCCTGGGAGGGACTCAGAGGCAAGGGGTCTGATGGGGGAGATTCAACAGGCCGGGAGGGGCAGGGACTGGGGGAAAGGGGGCTCAGGGGGCGGCGGATCCTGGGGGCCGGGGCG
>NW_007734082.1:60172-66570 GCF_000696425.1 Galeopterus variegatus | reverse complement strand
TGGCAGACCCGGCCTGGGCCGCATGGGCGCTGGGCACGCGGGGTGGCGCAGGGCGCAGGGCGCGGGCGCCTCGGTGCCTTGTTGAAGTCTTCGTTTCGCAGAGTGTCTGTCATTGAGCGTCTGTTGGTGGCACAGGGGGCGGGGGGCTCCCTGCGCTGTGCGGCTTGGGGTCCCCGACACCGCTTTCCGGCAGCCGGGGGTGGGGTGAGGGCGATGCGCGGGAGTTGGGAGCCCCGCACCTGTGAGCATCCTCTGGCAGTGTCTGAGCCTGGGTGGCTGCGCGGGGAGTTGTTTACCTGGCGGTGACCGTGAGCGCGCGGGTGAGCCTGGGGTCTGGAGAGCCGGCTGGTGGTGCCGGGCGTGTGTCTGGTGTGGCAGCGCGTGTGTGTGCGCGGGCGCCCCAGCGAGCTGGCTGGTTCGGGGCTAGGGCTGCGCTGCTGTGGGTCTGCACGCCCTGTGTGCGTGCCGGGGTGCCGGGACGCTGGGGCGCCCCGCTGATTGCAGCAGCGTGCCAGTCGGGGTTTGCTGGGTGTGCGTTGCGGGGGTTACCGTGGTGTGTGTCCGTGGGTGAATGTTTGTGCGCAGATGGCAAAGTGATGAAAAGCCCCATGTGCCTGCCAAGGCTGGCTGCAAAGGGATTTGGCATGGGCAGTGGCGCGGCGGCCCGGGCGGGTGGGGGAGGCAGGTGGCAGGCTGGCAGCTGGCTGCCTGGGTGGGGATTTCCATCCCTGCTGGGGTTGCTTCGGGGGGCAGCGGGGGAGATGCAGCAGGGCGCGAGGGTGGTGGGTGCTGCCCGGCGGGCAGAGCCCAGCTCTTTCGTACTGTCTCCCTCCCTCCAGGCCCAGGGCCCCGGCCAGTGCCCAGCCCTGCTGGGAGCCCCGGCCAGCACCACGGACGGCACCCAGGAAGCCCGAGTCCCCCTGGACGGGGCCTTCTGGATTCCGAGGCCCCCCGCAGGCTCGCCCAAGGGCTGCTTCGCCTGCGTGTCCAAACCCCCGGCACTGCAGGCGCCAGCGGCCCCTGAGCCCTCGGCCTCACCCCCCATGGCGCCCACTCTGTTCCCCATGGAGTCCAAGAGCAGCAAGACAGACAGTGTGCGGGCTGCCGGCGCCCCCCCAGCCTGCAAGCACTTGGCCGAGAAGAAGACCATGACAAACCCCACGACGGTCATCGAGGTCTACCCAGACACCACTGAGGTGAACGACTACTACCTGTGGTCCATCTTCAACTTTGTCTACCTCAACTTCTGCTGCCTGGGCTTCATCGCCTTGGCCTACTCCCTCAAGGTGAGCCTGGGAAGTGGCAGAGGGTGGGGACCAGGCCCGGGGTGGGGGTGCTGTGGGCATCGCTCTGCCCCTCCCTCTCAGAGCAGCCCACGGTAGAGCAGGTGCAGTTGAGGGGCTCAGGGATATGTGTGGGATCCAGAGAGACAGGGGTGTTGGCTAGGTCTGGGCCAGCGGGGAGGGCTGGCCTTCCCTTTCCCGAGCTGAGGATGCTTCTGGGTGACTTGGCAGGGCTCAGGGTCATCAGGGCCAGGGGCTCTGCACAATCAGCTTAGGAGGGGTCATGGGACGGGGGGAGACTCAGGGCTCAGAGTCCCATTTTCTGTCTAGGGGATGTGGGAGTTAGGCCTGGACAGCAGCCACCCCTAGGATATGGGTGGAGCCGGCGTGGTGCTGGAGAGGCTAGGGACTATTCTGTAGAAAGCAGGAGGTGAAGCCAGGCCCTCCCCGAGACTTTATCTAAGCCTCTCTCCGGGAACCCGGTGCCAGCTGCTCTTGCACACACAGCCAGATACGTAGTGGGAGGCCCACCCTGCACCCTGGGTGGGCACAATTCTAGAAGCCCTTCAGTGCCGTGAGAGGAGCTGGCTGGGAGCACAGCAGGGTGCCAGGCAGGCGGATCCCCATTCTCTCTGAGGCCAAAGCAGAGAGAAGTGGACTGAGATTGCATGGGAGAGGCTGAGGGGGTTTCCGTTTAGGGCTGGGCGTCCCCTGGGTGAATGTGGGAGGGCTGCACAGCCCTGGGCTATTGGAGCCCAACGGGTGGGGGGAGGAGGGGGAAGGGACTCGGTGCCCTCCTCCCTACCCTGCCACTCTGGAAGGACGAACCTAGCTCACATTTAGCCAGATCATCACTTTTCTCCCAAGCCCAGACTTGAATGGCCAAGGCCAGATGCACTCCACTGATTACAGCGGCCCAGCCAGGGACAGGGTGGCAGGTGGGGATACGGGGGCTGCAGAGAGAGAAGGAGCTGGGGCAGAGGCTGACCTGAGAGGAAGGACGTGGGGACAGCTCCACCCCTGCTCCACACCCTGGCCCACCATCACACACCTGGCCACCTGCTCCCAGCCCTCCTGACTCAGCAGCACCCTGTCCCCCCCTCCATACCTCCTTCAGGCCTGCGCACTGAGCCCTGGGCTCCCCCATGCACCATCACACACCTGGCCACCTGCTCCCAGCCCTCCTGACTCAGCAGCACCCTGTCCCCCCCCTCCATACCTCCTTCAGGCCTGCGCACTGAGCCCTGGGCTCCCCCATGCGGGGCCTGTGTCTGTGAGTGTGCACGTGAGTGTGTGTACATATGTGTGTGCATGTGTGAGCATAATTCTCTACATTTGTGTGAGTACATATGTGTGAAGGTGTGGGTGAGTATAATTGAGTGTGTGCACGTGAGTGTATTGTGTGTGCATGCACGTGTGTATGTGTACAGGTGTGTGTGCATAAGAGTGTGGATGTGTGGGTGTGAATGTAATTGCATACATGTGCATGTGTGTGCATCTGTGTGTTACATGAATGCATGTGAACGATCATGTGTGTGAATGCATGTGTGCGTGAGTATATATACAGATGTGCAAGTGTGTGCATGTGGGTGTGGGGCCATGCATGTGATTAAGTGTTATGAGTGTATTGTGTGTGGAGGTGCACGAGTGTAACTGCGTGTGTGTGAATGTGCACACGTGGGTGCATGTATGTGTGCATGTGAGTGTGTGTGTGAAGTGCAAATGTGTGTATGAGTGTGTGCACGTGTGTTTGTACATGAGTGTGTGTGCATGTGCTGAGCAAAGGGAGGGGTCCCTGGGGATGGGGGCACAAGCATCCAGACCAGCCTCTACCTCAGCTCCGCAGGTCAATGCCGAGCAGAGGGCATGGCTGGGTGGCAGCGGAAACCGCGCTGGCAGAGTTCTGCCTCCTGGGTGCCCTCTTGCTGGGCCCTGCCAACACCCGCAGACGTGGTCTGGCTGCCTGGGCTCCTGCCCGAAAGCTGTCCCCTCCTCCCCCTTGGCTCAGGCTGTGGCAGGCTGGCATGGGCAGGTCCATCTGGTGCAGGTTGTAGGTAGGTCAGGCATTTCTGGATGGTGCCGGATTCATGCTGGGCAGGGGGTGGTATGAGGTTGGTGCTTCTGAGGCGCAGAGCACACTCACTATGCCTCTCTCCAGGGCTGCTCCTCCTGTGTCCTTCCTGGAGGCAGTGAGGACAGAAAGGCTTTGGGGCTTACCTGGGAGGGGGGTGCGAGGTGAGCTGCCTCTGTCCCAGACAGCCAGAAGGACAGAACTGGCTGGTGCCAGCTCCCATGCAAGGCATCCATGCACCTGTCCCTCCAGCTGCATGTCTCCTGACGGGCTGCACTTCATACCATGTGCAACCAGGCAGGGGCACCTCCAAGGGCACTGGACGGACTGAGGGTCAGAAGGTTTGGCTAAATCTCAGCTTTGGGGACAGGCAAGCTCCCTTACCACACTGGGCCCTGCTCCCTCATCTGTGCACAAAACAAATGGAAACAAAATGACATCCAATCCAGCACACATGAGTGGGGCAGGGCTGCCATTCAGTGGGACACACTGTGCCCTGCCCACCCCACTCTGTCCATTCACCCACATGGCCAGCTCCATCCAGCGCAGGCTGGGTCTGCAGCACAGACTGCAGCCTATTCTGTTCGGCCCAGTGTCCGAGCCAGGCAGAGACAGCTCATCAATTCTCCATTCATGCAGCCTCCACAGGCTGCCTTGCGATGAGCGCTGGCCCCCCTTTTTAGCAGGAGAATTTCCAGACTTCTCAGCTTGGCATTCAGGGCCCTTTCAGACCCACTTTCAACCCTTTACCTGGCCTCACCCAGCACCCCTGCCCCAGGCATCCTGCAGTGCACCGTGAGCCACACGCACAGTTGGATTCTCTTCCCTCAGCCTGGAGAGCTGTTGTGAGATCCATGGTGCTCTTTTGTGAAGGCTTCAAAGGCTCTGCTGCCCCAGTTATGTCTCCCTAACCCCCCAGAACCATCCTTTCATCTTGGTGTTGGCAGTGCCCAGGGCAGGCTGACTTACATAGGGCTCTAAGAATGTTGGTCGAATGGGTGGATGGACAGAGGACATGTGGCTGGATGGACTAAGCATCTCGGTGTTTCAGGAAAGGAAAGCTTCAGTCCCAGCTTGAGTGCGGTTGAGGGTCAGGAGTGGGAAACTCCTGGGAGGAGGGGGCATTGTCACTGGGCATTGAAGCACAGGTGAGGGAGGGGCTCCAGATGGAGAAAACAGCACAAACCAAGACACAAAGGTGGGCAATTTGGGGAGATCAGCAAGGCCCCGTCCTCTGTGGGGAGAAGGAAACAGGCCTGGAAAGACGACTGAAGCCATGCTGTGAAGGATTTGGAAAAACAAGTGAGGGGTTTGGATTTCATCATGTGGAAGACATAGAAGAGAAAGATATGGTCAGAGCTGTAAAATCTGCAGCCAGTGTGGAGGAAGGAGAGAAGAAAAGCTTAGAGGCAGAAAGGAGTTAGGTCCCAGCTTGGTGGCCTGACTGCAAGAGCGTGTGGCTTGAGCTAGGGCAGGGATGGAGGTCAGGAGAGGGGCAGCAGATGTAGCCAGGTCGTGGCAGCTGCTTGATCTGAGCCCAGCAGGCTTTTAGACTTCTCAGTGATGGAGAAGTCAGAAAGAATAGATTAGCGGGGAGGTCTGTATAAGTTTTTATATTTCCATATGTGCCCACTCCCTTCTTTCTGGATACCAGCACTTTTCCTCCATCTGTACATACATCCATCTGCCCATCCATGTAAACATCCATCCATCCATCCACCATCCATCCACCATCCACCCACCCATCCATCCACCATCCATCCATCCATCCATCCATCCATCCATCCACCATCCATCCACCATCCACATCCATCCATCCATCCATCCATCCATCCATCCATCCATCCATCCATCCATCCATCCATCCATCCATCCATCCATCCATCCATCCATCCATCCATCCATCCATCCATCCATCCATCCATCCATCCATCCATCCATCCATCCATCCATCCATCCATCCATCCATCCATCCATCCATCCATCCATCCATCCATCCATCCATCCATCCATCCATCCATCCATCCATCCATCCATCCATCCATCCATCCATCCATCCATCCATCCATCCATCCATCCATCCATCCATCCATCCATCCATCCATCCATCCATCCATCCATCCATCCATCCATCCATCCATCCATCATCCACCCATCCATCCATACACCCATCCACCCACCCATCCATCCACCCACCCATCTATCCACTCACCCATCCATCCATCCATATGTCCATTGATCCACCCATCTATCCACCATCCACCCACCCATCCATCCACCATCTATCCATCCATCCATCCACCCATCCACCCATCCACCCATCCGTCCATCCACCCATCCGTCCATCCACCCATCCATCCATCCACCCATCCACCCATCCAGCCATCCATCCATCCACCCATCCATCCACCCATCCATCCATCCATCCATCCATACACCCACCCATCTATCCACTCACCCATCCATCCATCCATCTGTCCATTGATCCACCCATCTACCCACCCATTCACCCATCCATCCATACACCCATCCAAAGAGCCACGTGACCCTCCATTCATCCATGTTTGTACACAGTCCTTTATGATTCTTCCTCCTTCTCCCGCTCCCCTATCCTACCCCCACCAACCTCATCCATCAATCCACTACACTAATCTTCTAACCCCACTTCTCAGTAAGTTTCCCTGCTTTACTTACCAGCCCTACCTGTCAATACACCATCCATCCTTTGGCCCGACATGTTGACACATTGTATTAGTCCATTTTGTGTTGCTTATAACAAAATACCCGAGACTGGGTGATTTATAAAGAAAAACGACATTTATTGTTTACAGCTTCTGAGGCTGGGAAGTCCAAAGTTCATCTGGTGGTGGTGACAGTGACCCAGGGGTCTCATGTTGCAAGATGGTGGAAGCAGAGAGAGCAGAAAGAGAGGAAGACAGACTCTCCTCTTCTTTTAAAGCCCTCAGAACCACGCCCCTGACCACCATTTCTTTTTTTTTTTTTTTCCTTTTTGTCTTTTTTCGTGTCCGGCAATGGATCGCAAC
>NW_007734082.1:57176-59467 GCF_000696425.1 Galeopterus variegatus | reverse complement strand
GCGGGAACCGGTCTGTATGTGGGATCCGAACCCTCGGTGGGAGCGCCACTGTGCTCCCAAGTGGCGCACTTATCCAGTGCGCCACCGGGCCGGCCCATGACCACCATTTCTAATCCACTCACTACTGCACGGTCCTGCAATCCAGTCACCTCTTCAAGGCCCCACCCTTCGATTACCATAACAGGATTCCCACCCTCCCAACGGTCACAGTGGGGGCTAAGTTTCTAATACATAAAACTTGGGGGACACAATTCAAGCTTCTGGGAGTTTTGGGGGACACAATTCAATCCACTGCACACGTCCATTCATCCTTCCCGCTGTCCTCTCCCATCTTCCCCCTGCTGCTCTGGCTGGATCACTCCCGTCCATCCAGCAGGTGCCTTTGCTCACATGCCCCCTTATTCATTTCTTCTCGTCACCCTCAGCTCGTGCCACCCATCAGTGTCACCTGTCCACTAGCAGTTTATGCTGTTCCCCTCTGTTCTCATCCATCCCGTTATCCAGCCATCTGTGCACCCAGCTGCTTGCGTTGTCCACGTTCTTGTCTTTCCTCCCCTTTTTTCTTTCCCTCTTTTCTCTCACCTCACGTGCTGAATTTGTTAATCTACACATCCACCCACCCGTCCGTCCATCTGTCCATGAATCCATCCGTTACTCATCTATTTGTGCTCCCCACATCCACTGTTGTTCGTCCGTCCACCTGCCTGTCCACACACTCACTCGTGCGTGCGTCTGTCCACGTGTCCGTCTTTCCATCTATCATCTGCTTTCCTTCCCCACCAGCCTCCCTTTTGATCTCCTTTGCCTCTTCAGTTTATTCCTGAATGCTGTCTACCAACACAGCAAGTCATTCATCTGTCCCCAACACGTCCACCCACCAGCCCGTTCATCTTTGCACCCTCCATTGGTCTCTTCATAATCTACCTTTTCTTCCTTCTTCCTGTTTTTCCTTCTTCCAATTCTGCCCACACCAGTCACTCATCCGTCCGGCCAACCACCTACTATCTGTTCGTCATTTTTCCTATCTTCCGCTCGCTCCGTCTGTCTGTCTCCTTCACTTCTGTGTACCCCACACAGCCACACACTCCGTGGCTCACGGTGGCTCTGGTTCAGCACATGGGTTTGCTTCCCGGCCACATCACTTACCAGCGGTGGGACCTTGAGTGAGTAAGTGCGTCGACCTGCGTTTAGTCTCCTCCTGTGCGATGGGAAGGGGCCCGCCTCCCAGTGCGGCTGAGAGAAGTCAGTGCGCGGCGCTATCGGCACAGCGCCCTACCCCGCTCGTTTCCTCTCCTATCCCCCGTCATTGTCCCGATCGTCATCATGTCACACGTTCATCCTCCTCCATGTCTACCACCACTACCTCTGCCCATTTACCTGCCCGTGCATGACTTGACCCCGTCATCCGTCCATCAGCACACGCATCTGTCAGCTTTGTTTAAACATACGTCCTCTCCCCAGCTGTGTGTCCCTCTAAGTGTCCCTTTCCTATTTCTTCTTCCCTCCCCTCCCTTCTCTCTTCCTCGCTTTTAAAGGCAGGTGCCCTGTCCGTCGGTTCATCTGCCACACGTTGATGCGGATACATCTGCCCACTTTCCCTTCCTCCCGGCTTCCCTGTTTTGGCCACTTACCTGCCTGTACGTCTCATATTCCAACCATGTACCCCACTGTTGCCCTCGTGTATTTATTAATGATCCTTCCGCCCACCAGTCTTACCCATCAACGGCCCCTCCTTGTTAGCCCGTCCACCGTCCGCCCACCCAGCCACCCACCTTCCCACCTTTCCTTGCCCCTTTTCTTGCCATTTACCCGCCCTGCACATTCCTTCAGCCCCCGATGGTCCCTCTGTTCCTGCAGCGTCACTCCGTCCCTTCCTTCCGCTGTTCCTCACCTGTCCCCCTCCCACCACCGCTTCCTTCTGTCTAGTTTACCCGCACACCTGTTGTGGATTTGTGCCACCTTCTCTTCTCCTCTCCCACCTCCCTCCATCATCTACCCACTTCCCTCAGGTCGATCGCAAGGCCTGCCCTCCCTCTTCCCCCTCCCCTGCCCTCCCTGGTGATGCCACATCACAGCCGTGCATTAAACTGTCACTCAGCACCCAATCATCGATTCATCCAAACTCCCAGCACCTTCCACTGCCCATCCGTTTGCTGCACATGCGGTAACTAATCGTCCAATGCCTGGTAAGCGACAAGCAACACACAGTCCTTAGCCATAAGGAGCTGATGTTCCAGCAGGGAGCAGGGCAGTAATAAAATTCACAGTGGCATGCGTCAGGTGGCAGTGTC
>NW_007734082.1:45718-56417 GCF_000696425.1 Galeopterus variegatus | reverse complement strand
GTTCCAGCAGGGAGCAGGGCAGTAATAAAATTCACAGTGGCATGCGTCAGGTGGCAGTGTCAACCGTGAAGGATGCTGAAGCACGGTCAGGGAGATGGGGTGGTGCGTGCCATCTCATATAGAGTAGGCAAAGAAGTCCTGTCTGCTGAGATGACATTTGAGTGCACGCCTGAGCTGCTCATGTGGTAGCCACACGTGGATCTGAGGAAGAGCGTTCCGGGAAGAAGGAACAGGTCCTGCAGAGGCCCTGCAGCAGGGTCGGGTTCAGTGGCCGGTGTGGCTGGAATGGGGAAGTGACATAGGAGATGGGACCCGAGAGGAGCTGAGGGGTCAGGCCAGGCACGCTTGCAAACCACAGCGACGATTTTGCTGTGGGTGAGAGGAATCTTTGAAGCAGTTTAAAGGCCAGGCGCGCTTGCAAACCACAGCGACGATTTTGCTGTGGGTGAGAGGAATCTTTGAAGCAGTTTAAACGGAGGGTCCATGTGAGGTGGCTTCTGCGTGAAGGCACCACTCGTGCTGCTGTGTGCAGAACAGACGCTGGGGACTCAGAGGTGGGGCGCCGGGAGACCGGAGCGAGGCGGCCGTGGTAGCCACGGCGCGGGCCAGGGTGCTAGGAGCGGACAGCTGAAGACTGGCCACCCACAAATATATTTTGAAGGAAAGTCAACAGACTATCCTGATGAATTGGACAAGGGGTGAGGGAAACTAGAGAAAACCCAAAGATGACTCCGAGGATCCTCACCCGATCGGCTGGAAGAACGAACAGCGGCTCGCGCAGGTCAGGACGGCGCCGCAGAGGCAGGGCCGGGAGGAGAGCCCGGCACTCGCTCGTCCCCACGGCTCCCGCACTCGGGCCTCCACCGCAGCCACCCGGCCGCCCGCCTGTGCCTCCGGACGTGGCTCATCCGCCCGCTTCCCTCTGGCCGTCCCACCCTCACAGTCTCCACCGTCCTGATTCACTCGCTTACTCGCTGAATCCGTGCTCCCACTCATTCGTCCCCCGCCTCTTTCTCCTTCCTTCCCCCACGGCCTTGCTCGCTTGTCCCTTCTTCCACCCGCGCACCCAGCCGTCCGTCCCACGCTCTTACCTGCCCTGGAGACACCCACTCCCGTCAGCAGTGGCAGGAGCAACACCAGCGGCAGCAGCAAATAACAACCACAAAACAATGACAGATGTGTTCTTTGTTTACTTGTTTTTTGGGTGTCTGGCCAGTACCGGGATCCGAGTCCTTGACCTTGGTGTTATCAGGACCAGGCTCCCGAGTGAGCCACGGGCCGGCCCATAACAAACGTTTATTGAGCTCTTAGTCTATTCTAGGCTCTGTTCCCATTATTTAATTTTATTTATATTTTAATGAATAACCACAAAAACCCTGTGGAATAGGTGCTATTCATGGCTTTGTTTACAGATGGGGAAACTGAGGCACAGAGTAGCCTCCTTGAGGTCGCCACCGAGTTTCTCACACGCTTTCTTCCAATCACTGCCTGTGCTTCCTCTCGTCCGTCCGTCTGTCCTTCCTTCCAGCCCTGCGTTCCTTCTGGCCGTCCGCCCGCCCTCTCTCCCGCGTCCCTCATCACCCGCGCTCAGCACGTGTGTTCAGCGGCCTTTCCCGCTCCGCGTTTCCTTCTCTCAGCGGTGTATCCACCTGCCGCACCGGCACCCGTCACCGTCTGACCATTCATCCGCTTCTGTCCCTCTGTCCCTTCCTTTCCCTTATTCAAGTTTCCCGTTCATTCGCCTCCATGTTGAGCGGCCTGTTTTCGTCAGTTCAGCCTGCTGTGACAAATTGCCCTGGGTGAGGTGGCTTCTACACAGTCCGCGTTTATTTCTTACATTTGTGGAGGCTGGAACTCCGAGGTCTGGGTGCCAGCAGGTGGGTTCTGAAGAGGACCCTCCGCGGGGTTGTGGGCTGTCGACTTCTCCCTGCGTCCTCGTGTGGCCGAAGGGGCAAGGGTCTCCCTGGGGCCTCTTTTATGAGGGCACTGACCCCATCCATGAGGGACACAAACATTCAGAACATAGTGTGGCCCATTCATCCACTCATACGTTCCTTGTCCCTTTTCGCTCCTCTCCTGTGCCCGCGGTCACGTCAGGCCCGTCTGAGCAGCCAGCCACCGAGCCAGCGCCAGCTCATCTGTCCACGTGCCCTCCGTCCCCCCCCTTCACATGCTCATCAGTCTGTGCAGTCAACCGTGTACCCACCCATGAGAGAACTGCCCATCCGTCCGCCCGTCGGTCTGTCTGTCTCGTGGAAGTCTCGTTGTCCTACCTTCCTTGCTTAGACTCACCCAACCACCCAGCCATCAACCTGTCCACTCTCCTGCTCTCTCCCTCTTTCCTTTATGTGCACCCAAGTCATCCCTCCACTTCCTCACCCACAGCACCGCGCACCCACCCAGCCTCCCCACCAGGCGCGTCCCGCCTTTGTCTCCAGCCTATCCCACCGCCCACCATCCTCCCATGCCCCGCGTCCCTTCTGCTTTGCCCGCTCTTCTCGGGCCCTTCCTCTGATTGTATTTTAACGCTGGGTGCTCCGGGGCTCACCCACGGTCCTGCCCTTTCCTTTGCTGACTCTCCCTTCATGCTCTGTGCACTCTCATGGCTTTAAATACCGTCTTCTCATGGATGCTGCTCACATGTGTGTCTCTGCCCTAGACCTTATCCCTGAACTCCAGACTCATAACATTTGCCTGCTCAGAATGTCTAGCTGTATGTCCGCAAGGCATTCCTAACTTAGCAAGTCAGAAACCGAGCTGCCCGACGACCCCCAAGCCTATGCCTCCTGCCGTTTTCCACGACTCCCTTCCAGTTGATCAAACCAAAAAGCCTTGAAGGGGTCTCAAGTGTCGCTCTTTTTATCGGGGTCCACATCCGCTCCCTGCTTTCAACATACATCCAGAAACTGAATAGGTCCCGCCGTCTTTGCTGCTGCTGCCCGCCCCGGTTACTCACCTGGACTGTTAGATTACCCTCTTCTCTGCATGTGCCCAGCCTCTGCCCTCCCCTCAGTCTGTTCCTGGCCCGGCAGCTGGAACTGACACACATTTCTAAATAATCCACAGGACAAATTTAAAAAATCACAGCGAGATGAGAAACTATTTTGAATCGAATGAAAATAAAACACCAAAATTTGTAGGCTGCAGCTAAATCAGTGCACAGAAAAGATTTTTCATATAGCTTTAAATGTTTACATTAAAAAAAAGGCTGGCTGGTTTGTTTACTTGGTTAGAGCGTGGTGCTGACAACACTAAGGTCAAGGGTTCAGGTCCCCTTACCGGCCAGCTGCCAAAAATAAAAAAGAAGAAGAAAAAGAAAGATTTAAGATAAATTATCTAAATTTCCAAATAAAGAATGAATTAAATCTAAAGTAAATAGAAGAAAAGAGTGTTACGGTATGTGGGATCATGCCGTTCTCTTGGCTCTACATCCCTCTGGACGTCACCCAGGAGCCCTGGCGTCTGCTGGTGGACAGTGTCCCTCCGACCCTAGTCCTGCTCGCCTCCCCTGCTGTGCTCGGCTCCCAGCACTTGGGCCTCTGGCTAGTTCCCAGGCACCCGGGCACACCCCACCTGGGAGCTGCGTGCTCTCTGGACACACTTTCCCCAAGGACGAACATGGGACTGAGTCTGCACTCAAACGTCTCCTACCGAGCTAGGTCTTCCCTGGCCACCAGAGCTAACGTCGTACCTCCTACAGCATTCCCTGCTGCCCGTATCCTCTCCAGTTTTCTTTTTAGCACATTTGACACGTTATGTATTTTACTTATTTATTGTATATATTTTCTGCATCCTCTCCGTGGAGTATAAACTCCATGAGAACAGGGCTTTGTTTTGTTTCTTGTTATATACTCCGGCCCTAGAGCAGCTGCTACAGCAGAGCAGACACTGAATGAGTATCGATTGGTTGGTTGGATGAGTACTGATTGGTTGGTTGGATGAGTACCGATTGGTTGCTTGGATGAGTACTGATTGGTTGGTTGGATGAGTACCGATTGGTTGGTTGGATGAGTATCGATTGGTTGGTTGGATGAGTACCGATTGGTTGGTTGGATGAGTACCGATTGGTTGGTTGGATGAGTTTCGATTGGTTGGTTGGATGAGTTTCGATTGGTTGGTTGGATGAGTATCGATTGGTTGGTTGGATGAGTATCGATTGGTTGGTTGGATGAGTTTCGATTGGTTGGTTGGATGAGTATCGATTGGTTGGTTGGATGAGTTTCGATTGGTTGGTTGGATGAGTATCGATTGGTTGGTTGGATGAGTTTCGATTGGTTGGTTGGATGAGTTAACGAGTCTGTCTATCCATCTACCTTCCATTGGTCCACACTGTAACTTATTTAGCCAACAACGCTCCTTTTTTTCCACTAATCCACTTGTCTCGCCCATCCAACATACAACCATGAATCCATTTACCTACCTGCCCCAATGATTCAGCATGCGCACCTATGCACCTGTCCCAACAATTCAGTGTGCATTGTTATATCCATCTGTGTATGTGCTCCAACCAGCCAACATATGTCCATAAATTCATCTACACGTGTCTCTCACATCCAACAATGCATTTGCCAATTCGGTATCCACCCACGTCCATCTGACATACATGTCCGTGCCCATCTGACCACCTGTCCAGCCATTCAGCATATACTCATGAGTTCNTTCCAACATATCTATCCACTCAAATCCATTCCACACTGTACCACTCCACTCCTCTCTGCACTACTCCTCACCAATCCACTCCTGTCCAATCCACTCCACTCAACTCCACTGCACTCCTCTCTCTGCTCCACTCCACCCCGTCCATGGCACTCCACTCCTCTCCACTCCTCTCTACTCCACTCTTCTCCACTCCTCACCACTCCACTCCTGTCCAATCCACTCCACGCAACTCCACTGCACTCCTCTCTCCGCTCCGCTCCGCCCCTGTCCACTGCACTCCACTCCTCTCCACTCCTCTCTACTCCACTCTTCTCCACTCCTCTCCACTCCACTCCTCTCCACTCCTCTCCATTCCTCTCCTCTCCATTCCTCTCCACTCCTCTCCTCTCCACTCCACTCCTCTCCACTCCTCTGCACTCCACTCCACTCCACTCCACTCCAATCCTCTCCTCTCCACTCCACTCCTCTCTACTCCACTCCACTCCACTCCTCTCCTCTCCATTCCTCTCCTCTCCATTCCTCTCCTCTCCTCTCCACTCCACTCCACTCCAGTCCTCTCCACTCCACTCCTCTCCATTCCTCTCCTCTCCATTCCTCTCCTCTCCTCTCCACTCCACTCCACTCCAGTCCTCTCCACTCCACTCCTCTCCATTCCTCTCCTCTCCATTCCTCTCCTCTCCTCTCCACTCCACTCCACTCCACTCCAGTCCTCTCCACTCCACTCCTCTCCATTCCTCTCCTCTCCATTCCTCTCCTCTCCTCTCCACTCCACTCCACTCCACTCCAGTCCTCTCCACTCCACTCCTCTCCACTCCACTCCTCTCCACTCCACTCTTCTCCATTCCTCTCCTCTCCACTCCTCTCCACTCCACTCCTCTCCTCTCCACTCCACTCCTCTCTACTCCTCTCCACTCCACTCCTCTCCTCTCCACTCCACTCCTCTCTACTCCTCTGCATTCCACTCCACTCCACTCCTCTCCACTCCTCTCCATTCCTCTCTACTCCACTCCTCTCCGTTCCTCTCCACTCCAATCTTCTCCATTCCTCTCCTCTCCACTCCTCTGCACTCCACTCCTCTCCACTCCTCTCCACTCCACTCCACTCATCTGCACTCCACTCCTCTCCACTCCTCTCCACTCCACTCCTCTGCACTCCACTCCACTCCACTCCTCTCCACTCCTCTCCACTCCACTCCTCTGCACTCCACTCCACTCCACTCCTCTCCACTCCTCTCCACCCCACTCCACTCCACTCCACTCCTCTCCACTCCACTCCTCTCCACTCCACTCCTCTCTACTCCACTCCACTCCTCTCCACTCCACTCCACTCCACTCCTCTCCTCTGCTCTCCACTCCAATCCACCTCCCTACCCACTCATCTAGCGGACACTCACAATCCATCCAGCTTCTCCTTCCACCTGGCACCCATTACCATGTCCATTTCTCTGTCCCATGCATCCAGTGTACACCCACAAATCCCACTTTCCATCCAGCCATGCCTGTCCCCAGTCATCGAGTCACCTCTCAGCCTTCCTCTTCTTTACCGTCCTTCACGACCAGACTCAGTAACCCATCTCCTTCCAGCTTTCTTCCCTCCACGGATCCACCCACTTTAAACATCCCGTGACTCACCCTCCCTCCATCCCTCCTTTCCTCGTTCCAATTATCCAACAAAGAAATCACGACCAAGGGTTTACTTTAGAAATGCAGAGCTGTTTGAAGAGGATGAATGAATGTAATCAACTACATTAATGAGTTAGAGGGAAAAAAATCATACATTCATCTCATGAACATTTTTAAACACAATAAGAGGCCTCTGCTAATACGATGAACATTATCTTCAGTGGTCAATGTTAAGATCAAGAATGAGACTAGGCTGCTTGTTAGCATCACTGCTGGTGTTATTCTGGAACTCTCCTCTGCCTCCATGATAGGAGCTCACTTTGGGCCAGACATTGGGCAAATGCTTTATATTCACTGACTCATTAAGTCCTTTCAACAACCCTCCGGGGCAGATCATTTTATTATCTTCCTGTTACAGATGAGACTACTCAGGTGCAGAAAAGTTCGTGAACTTGCCGAAGGTCTCACCTGGAGCCTGGAACAATCAGGATTCAAATCTAGTCAGCATATCTCAGGCCTCTGTGGACACGGCCTCTGGCCTCACCCACTAGGCGGCACAGCCCAGGAATGGCGACTGGAAGGAGGAAGTAGAAATGCTCTTATTTGCAGCAGATATGCTTTATTCTGAAGAAAACTTTGTGAGCTATCACAGTATGATAGTTTAGCTGGATACAAAATCAATCTACAAGATGGCATTGAAGGTTTATACATCAACAAAAATCAGTAAGAAATGTAATTTTACATATAATAAAAAACCAAAATAAATAGATTAAGAATAGATTTCACAAAAGATATAATAGCTCTTTCTGGAGAAAATTTAAAAACTTAACTTAAACAAAGATATCAAATAAGACCTAAATAAGTGAGTGACACATGCTGCTCTTAGAAAGGTACACAAATTCAGTAAACATGTCAGTTCCCTCCAAATTCACCAGAATAAGAACTCCATCCAGGCATAAAGTCCTTCCTCCCTCCTTAGGTCAAAGGAGATCAAAAGTCACCCTGTCTCCTCCCTTCCCCTCGCCTTCCAACATATCTATCCACTCAAATCCATTCCACACTGTACCACTCCACTCCTCTCTGCACCACTCCTCACCACTCCACTCCTGTCCAATCCACTCCACGCAACTCCACTGCACTCCTCTCTCTGCTCCACTTCACCCCTGTCCATGGCACTCCACTCCTCTCCACTCCTCTCTACTCCACTCCTCTCCACTCCTCTCTACTCCACTCTTCTCCACTCCTCACCACTCCACTCCTGTCCAATCCACTCCACGCAACTCCACTGCACTCCTCTCTCTGCTCCACTCCGCCCCTGTCCATGGCACTCCACTCCTCTCTACTTCACTCCTCTCCACTCCTCTCCATTCCTCTCCTCTCCATTCCTCTCCACTCCTCTCCACTCCACTCCTCTCCACTCCTCTGCACTCCACTCCACTCCACTCCACTCCACTCCACTCCTCTCCGTTCCTCTCCACTCCAATCCTTTCCTCTCCACTCCACTCCTCTCTACTCTACTCCACTCCACTCCACTCCTCTCCTCTCCATTCCTCTCCTCTCCATTCCTCTCCATTCCTCTCCTCTCCTCTCCACTCCACTCCACTCCACTCCAGTCCTCTCCACTCCATCGTATAACTTCGTATAATGTATGCTATACGAAGTTATGCCTCCACTCCACTCCTCTCCACTCCACTCCTCTCCACTCCACTCCTCTCCACTCCACTCCTCTCCACTCCACTCCTCTCCACTCCACTCCTCTCCACTCCACTCCTCTCCACTCCACTCCTCTCCACTCCACTCCTCTCTACTCCACTCCACTCCTCTCCACTCCGCTCCTCTCCATTCCTCTCTACTCCACTCCTCTCCGTTCCTCTCCACTCCAATCCTCTCCACTCCTCTCCTCTCCACTACACTCCTCTCCACTCCTCTGCACTCCACTCCTCTGCACTCCACCCCACTCCACTCCACTCCACTCCTCTGCACTCCACTTCTCTCCACTCCTCTCCACTCCACTCCTCTCCTCTGCTCTCCACTCCACTCCACTCCTCTCCACTCCACTCCACCCCACCCTACTCCTCTCCACTCCACTCCTCTATACTCCACTCCACTCCTCTCCACTCCACTCCTCTCCACTCCACTCCACTCCACTCTACTCCTCTCCACTCCACTCCTCTCCACTCCACTCCTCCCACTGAGTGATGCAGGCATCTGTCCAAGCTCCTGTCCTCCCACCTTCCTTCCTTGAACCGAGCCACAATCTGTTAATGCAAAGACTTTTTTTTCCTCTCTGTCTCCCTCACTCTCCCTTCTTCTCTTTTCCTGCTGGGTTCTGGTTTCTTCTTGCAGCATGCTCAGACCTGCAGGTACTTGGACTTTGTAGGAGGACAAAGTGAGTCCCCAGATGCAGAGAGGGGATCCTGAGATTCGACTTGGATGAGGGTGGCATCTTGGAACTGGGTCCATCTCTGCCCACTCTCTCCCCAAGACTTCCTGGCACTTCCCAGAGCCCACAGGGACAGCTGCCTGTCCAGCCTGTGCTCTCTGGACATCCCAGCTGATTTTAAATTAGGTGAGACCAAGCAAATTAGGACATGCTTGTATCACCCCACCCACCAACCATGGTACTCTCTCTGAGGCCCACTTCCTCTGTTATTTGAAATAATTTCAGACTTACCAAAACGTTTCAAAACAAAACAAAGCAAAAAACCCCTATATACCCTTCACCCAGATGTCTGAAATGTTAACATGTTACTGTACTTGTTTCTTCCTTCTAACAAATACATATTGTTTATTTATAAAGTGTTTGATAATGAGTCTCAGACACGATGACTCTATGCCCCTAACCACTTCAGTGCACTCAGATAGTTCCCCCAAGGAAGGACATTCTCTTACAGAACACAGCACTGTTGTCAAACTTGAAACTGGCACGGATGCCATGCTGTCTGCCAGCACCCTCTGCTCTGATGCCCTCCCAGCTGGCCCCCGACCACCCCCACTCACCCCGCATCTCATCTCCTCCTTCTGGCTTCAGGTTCGGGACAAGAAGCTCCTCAATGACCTGAACGGAGCAGTGGAGGATGCCAAGACAGCCCGGCTGTTCAACATCACCAGCTCCGCCCTGGCCGCTTCCTGCATCATCCTCGTCTTCATCTTCCTGCGGTACCCACTCACTGACTACTGAGGCCTGGTGCCTCCCCTGGCCGTGGAGACAGGAGCTGAGACAGGTTTACTTCTGTGATCGCTGAAACGCAGGATGCTGGGAGGTTGGGCAGAGCAGGGCTCCTGCCCTGGGCTCCCCAGGCTATGACCCAGCCACAAGCCATCAGAAGATGTGCACGGCAGGTGGCAGCGAGCTTCGCCCAGCCCAGCCCCCCACCCCGTGTGTCTCCAGGCCACAAGTGTCCTCCTGAGCTGCTGCTCCCTGGCTTTCAGCCGCTGCCCCCGGCCCTCACGTGCCCTTCCCAGCCTCCTGGGGCCCCTCAGACCTGACAGCCAGCAGAAGGGCTTTGTGGGAGCTTGCCAGGATGGGGCTGCCAGCCTCTGGGGACTCACTCTGTCCTCCCTGACCCCTGCCTCCCCCAGACCGTGCCCTTGCTCAAGAGCTCTTATATCTGCGACCTTTCAATAAAATGTCTGCCCAGCCTTCTGTCCCATGCCCCAGGCAGGGCACGATGGGACAGTTGGGAGCCTCCTTCGGGCACCACCTGCTGGTCTGGCCCCCGATGCTGTGTCACAGCTGATTTTGCAGGAGAAAATCTGCTCTGGGATGCAGGCAGTCTTCTAACAGGGCTGGCCGAGGCAGGCTCTAGGCACCCCAAACACAGTCCCTTACAGGATCACGCAGCTTCTGTGGAGGGAGAGGGGGAGCACTGTGAGCTGTCCCCACTGGCTGGAAGTGAGAGGAGGGAAACCTCCCATCCACCCAGGAGGAAGCTCCAGGTGGGGAGAGGGTCTGGGCCCCTGCAGCTCCCTCCCCAGCTCCTTCCTGCCTCCTCGTCTGTAAAGTGCAGAAATGGCCTTTGTCCCAGGGGTCCCAGTGCTGTGTGTTGAGCTGAAAGGACGGGCACTTACACTACAGATGGGAGGTTGTGGCGCGGACCTCCGGGACCAGCAGTTCTGGGAGGCTGTGGACGCCTGTTCTGGAACAGCTCTTTCCAGATGAGAATGTCAAGCATGGGGTGCAGGACGCCTTCCACGTGGACGTAGGGCCTTGGCTGTGGAAGGGAAAGCCTGTGCTGGGGGTCAATGCTCACAGCACGCTGACCTGGTGCAGGGGTGGGAACCCACGGTGGTGGGCTGCGGTGAGCGGGATCCAGTCTCCATCCTGACCTGTAAGGCTACAAAGGAGAGGCAGGGCAGCCGGTCCGCCCCTGCCGCGGGGACGCCCTGGATGTGGGTTTCAGCCCAGGCAGGAGGCG
>NW_007734082.1:43904-44922 GCF_000696425.1 Galeopterus variegatus | reverse complement strand
GCCTTCCACGTGGACGTAGGGCCTTGGCTGTGGGAGGGAAAGCCTGAGCTGGGGGTCAATGCTCACAGCGCGCTGGCCTGGTGCAGGGGTGGGAACCCACGGTGGTGGGCTGCGGTGAGCGGGATCCAGTCTCCATCCGGGCCCGGAAGGCTACAAAGGGGGGGCGGGGCGGCCGGTCAGCCCCTGCCGCGGGGACGCCCTGGATGTGGGTTTCAGCCCAGGCAGGAGGCGGAGGGGGTGCTCGGGGAAGAGTGGAGGGAAGGGTGTGGCCTCAGAGCAGGATTCGGGGGTCAGAGAGAAGAGGGCATCAGGGTCGGGAGAGGGGACATGGTGGGGACCCTCAAGGTGCTGACGCCTGGACCCAGGCAGTGGCAGGATGGGAGGGAGGGAGGCAATGGGCTGGGTCGCTGCCTCTTGGAAGGTCGGGGGACGGGCTGCAGGGCAGGGGCTCTGAGGCTCCCACCAAGCCCGGGGGCTTCCTGGAAGAGACGGGGCTGGGATACGACAGGGAGAGGCTTTTGGGCCTTGGAAGAGGGTCCCGAGTCTAGGTCCCAGGGCACTTGGAGGACACTGGCCGACCCCAGCCTCCAAGTGGCTTCTTTGTTGTGCCTGGAAGGGGAGACAGTAGAGGGAGAAATGCTTTCCTTGCTCTTTTCCTTAAGCCTTTGATGCCAGCTCCAGCTGACCGCCTGGGACAGGTACCAGGAGAGGTCCTCAGCAGCTTTTCTCTGGGATGTGCGGGGCCTGGCAGAGGCTTTCTGGGTTCATGCCAGGGACACAGGACAGGTCACCTTCCAGCGGGCAAAGACGCCCCTCGCTCCAGAGACGTTTGCCTCCACATGGGCAGTGTGGACAGACAGCCACGCTACTGAGGCTCCTGCCTGCCACGCCACTGGGACCAGGACAGGGGCCGGCGTTCCTGTGGTCAGGCCCACAGTGAAGACTCACCGACGTCTCTCGGCAGCAGGCGGGCACAGCTGCCACATGGGGCTCTGGCCTCGGGGTCTGTGTCTGCCTT
>NW_007734082.1:41084-42183 GCF_000696425.1 Galeopterus variegatus | reverse complement strand
GGGGCATGGGTTGGGTGACTTTCCCTGCTGGCCCTCTCTCCCATGCTGCCCTAGCCATGCCCTGGTGACACGCAGCCGACAGCCCGGTCTAAAGGGATCAGGACCCAGTGGCTGAATGGGAGTGGGTCAGTGGCCGAGACTGGCTGTGTGTGTACGTGTGTGTGCCTGTGTGTGACTGTAAGTGTGTGTGTGACTCTGTGTGTGTGTGTGACTCTGTGTGTGTGTGTTCCTGTGTGTGACTCTGTGTGTGCGTGTGTGTGTGTTGTGTGTGTGACTGTGTGTGTGCTGTGTGTATGTGTTGTGTGTGACTGTGTGTGCTGTGTGTGTTTGTTGGGGAGGAGGTCTGGAAGTCAAGCTTGGCTGTGCATTTGTGTGTGTGAGTGCACTGTGTGTGCATGTGTGCAATTGTGTTGCATGTGTGTGTGTTGGGGAGGGGGCACTGTGGAGCTAGCCCCCAGCCTCTCTCACCTTGACCGCAGCAGCCCGGAGTTCCCGTGGCCCCCATGAACTTGCCAAACCCACTGCCCACTGCAGCCAGTAGTGGAGCCCGATGCCTCTCTCCAGACACCGGACACCCACAGACTATTCTTTCTTAATCGTGTGTTCTTGGGGTGCCACAGGGGTTCAGTGAGAGGTGATAAGTGGACCCAGGGGCCTTCCTGCTCCGCGGAATAGAGGCAACTAACTCAGATGGGCGGGGGCGTGAGGGAGTGGCAGGAGACTCTGACCACAACAAGCCACAGGGCCACTGAGACTCGCTCAGTCCCACTTGACCTCAGAACAAGAGGACCCACCAGGACAGGTATCTCCTCCCCAACCCTCACTCCATATCCACCTGCTAAGCTGGAGACTCCAGAGGGGTGGTCAGGGGTGGTTTACAACCAAGACAGAAAAGATGCTGTCCTAGGAGATGAAAGAGGGACAGAAGTGGAAGCCGTAGAAACACGCCGAAAAGCTCCAGTCCAAGGGTTCAAGACCAACGAAGGCCAAGAGATACAAACAACACACAGATCTCGGTGAAACTGCAAAACACCAGAGAAAAAGAGAGTAAAGACTTGAAAGCTGCCAGAGAAAAAAGACAGATTTCTTTTTTTTTTTT
>NW_007734082.1:38110-40901 GCF_000696425.1 Galeopterus variegatus | reverse complement strand
TTTTTTTTTTTTTCTTTTGGCAGCTGGCGGGCAGGAAGACATTATTTTAAAGCAGCAACAAATGGATGACTTTTCACCCAAAATAACGGGGTGTTCATGACCCCTGTGGAAAAATAAAATTCCCTTAGACAAAAACTTCTTAAATGTGAACTATAACAAGCAGAAAAGTGCAGAAAAGTCAATTAAAAACAAAAATTTAAAAAACGTGCCACACGGTGAATTTTCACAAAGCTGCCAGTCATCCAGAGAGTCAGCCATAAAGCATCAAGAAAGGGCACAGCGAGAGGCCCCCAGAAGACCCTGCTCGACCCTCCTGACCACCCCTCCCCAGCTGGGGCCCGCCAGCCTGACCGGTCAACACCCGGCAACCAATCCCGTGTTTTTATGATCTAAGTGTGCATCCCTTAGCACCGTCACCTGCTAAACAGGTTCCTGTTTGGGGAACCTTTTATACACAAATCCAAACAGCCTATAACCCCATTGCTGACTAATACCCTGTGGTGTGACCCAGCACGATTCACACGGTCTGTCCTTCTCCTGTTTACAGACGCGGGTGCTTCGTGCTGGGCGTTCAGGGCGGCGCAGCGGTGCACGCGGGCCCCAGGCCTCTGCACCTGCTTCTCCCAGGCGTGGGCCTGGAGTGCGGCTGCAGGTGGTGAAGCTCGTTGCGCCTCTGCCACATGGGGAGGGGCGAGCTCGGAGCCCCTGCTGTCCCCAGCGCGTCTGCTCAGGAGCGTGCAGTGGAGTCTCCGGGTGGTTTCATGCCAGCCTCCCCGACGTCACCGAGCTCGGAGCTCCTCCTTGTGAAACGCCTGTTTCGGTGCCTCTCTGTCCCACAGGGCTGTGGATGTCTTGGTGGCTTCGGTTCTCTTACAGCTGGTGCGTGTCCTTTGCGCTGCAGACAACTTCTCCCACTCTGAGGCTTCTGTCCTCGCTCTCCTAGTGGCATCTTTCCATAAATGTAGGTTTACGAGTTTGATAGAGTCACAGTGACCAACGCCTTCCATTTGGTTACTGCTTTTCTCTGCATCGAATGGAGCATCCCATGTCAGTAAAGACCGTGACCCAGTGGACAGACAGGGAGCCACGAGCCACGCGGAGGTTAATAAATAAATACACCAGGAGTTTAATGAGCACGGGGTCCCCTGAAGAATAACTATAGTGACAAAGGGAAAACTGGGTGACTCCACAGGTGGAGAAGCCCGGCAGGCGCCGTGCTGACCAAATGGTCGACGTGGATGTCATCGATAATGGGACTACACGGAATCATATGTCACCTGATAGGATGTCACTTGTGTGATATTCCAGCTGTGATGGACTGAATGTTTGTGTCCCTCCAAATTCGAATGTCGAAGCTCTAATCTCCAGTGTGAGGGTGTTTGGAGGTGGGGCCTTTCACCAGCCTTTGGGTCAATAATGCTCACCTTCTCTTCTTTCATAATAGAATGAATTTAAGGCTACACATGTACCACGAGTTTTGATATCATTTTTTTATTATCATTTGTTTCAATATAGTTTCTGGTTTCAATTGTGATTTCTTTTTTGAATCTTCAATTACGTAGAAACTTGGTTAATTTGAGGGGCCGGCCCGTGGCTCACTCGGGAGAGTGTGGTGCTGATAACACCAAGGCCACGGGTTCGGATCCCATATAGGGATGGCCGGTGGCTCACTTGGAGAGCGTGGTGCTGACAACACCAAGTCGAGGGTTAAGATCCCCTTACCGGTCATCTTTAAAAAAAAGAAAAAAGAAACTTGGTTAATTTGCAAACATTTGGGTGTTTTCTAGTTATCTTTCCGTTCTCAATATCTGGTTTTATTTTACAATTGTCAAGGAACATACACTATTTGATTTTAATCATTTAACAATTCATAAGACTTCTCTTTCGACCATAATTTGGTCTGTTTTTGTAACGGTTTCTATGTGTACTTGAAAGGAATGTGTATTTTCCAGTTGCTGGTACAGTGTTCCATAAATTTCTATTTCGTTCAGGTGGCTAATTACATTGGCGAAATCTCTCCCCTTACTGATTCCAACCTGTCGAGATCCTTTAACTATGTCTTTTATAAACACCTTTTGAAAAGTCTAGATTGACAATACTTGACTTCTATTAAAATGACTAATCTACTTAACACTTAATAAAATGACCGACACACTGGGATTTAGATCAACCTTGTTTTGCGATGCTTGTTATCTCTGTTAAATTTTTAGTCGTACACTTTTGTATTATTCTTTTAGGGGCTATAATATTACAATATGAATTACTGCTTTATTATAGTCTAAATTAAATAGTGCTTTTACCACTCCCCAAACCTTACAAGCATTTAAGTATTTTACAGTATTTTAACCACATCTACCCTCCTGTTCTTTGTGTTATTGTTATCATATATTTTACTAATGTATATAATCATCTCTAATCTACTGTTTTAAATACCCGGTCTTTTTTTTTTTTCCTTTTTTACACATATTTACCCCCATACTTACTCTTTCTGGTGTTCCACATTTTTTTCTGGAGTTCTGAATTCAATCTGGGATCATTTTTCTTCAGCCCAAAGATCTTCCTCAAGTGTTTCTTGTAGCAGGCCTGCTGGTGTGAAATTGACTTTATTTTATGTTCATTTTTAAGGTTATTTTCAAGGATTTTAGATTTCTAGGTTGGCAATCTTTTTCTTTAAAAAATTTAAAGATGTCATTTCATTCCCCTTATGGCTTCCACTCTTTCTGATGAGATCAATCAGTTTTTATTGATATTCTCTTGAAACAATGTCTTTTTTCTTTTTTTTTTTTTTTTT
>NW_007734082.1:36535-37027 GCF_000696425.1 Galeopterus variegatus | reverse complement strand
GCAGTTCTTTCAGTATATGTATGACATCTCCAGCGTGCAGATTCTCAGCAAATCAGCTCTTATTTTCTTGATGTTGGTACATTTACCTGCTTCTTTTCACAGCTGTTTATTTATTTGTCTGCATTCCATACGTTGTGCATAAAAGAACGGTAGAGGCTGAGAACTGTTTATTAATTTGTTAATTAAAATTGTTGTTTTCTTTTAGAGAGTGTTTTCTCCTTTTCCCGTTAGGTGGACAGTGTGAGGGGTTGACCACTTCAACTCAGTTAGCTTTTGGAGGAATTCGTGTGATTGAGTTTGGTGAGGTTTGGGTTCCAGTGTTTGTAAGACTCTCTCCGCTCTTTGCTCCTGATTTAGGGCAGGACCCTCTGGAGCCTGCGCTTGGAAGTCCTGCAGCTCTTTCTACTAAAGTATGGCAGATACCATTCTTCCCTTCACGGGTTTGAGCCTGGCTCTTTGGGTCTCTCCCCACACTGGGCGGTCTTGGGGGAC
>NW_007734082.1:29922-35682 GCF_000696425.1 Galeopterus variegatus | reverse complement strand
CCTTCACGGGTTTGAGCCTGGCTCTTTGGGTCTCTCCCCACACTGGGCGGTCTTGGGGGACATCCTGAGGGGCAGGCCACTCATGCATTTGGGGCAGGCCATCTCTCCAGTGGGACTTAATCTCTTATGCATCATGAGACTGCACAAGATTTCTCTCAGCCAGACAGCCACCTCTTGTGCCAGCCCAGAGCCCAGCCAGTGGCCAGTGGCCAGAGCCAGCCTGCACGTCACCCTGCAGTCCTGTCCTCACAACGCCCAGGAGTCCCAGCAGAACAGCAAACCTCCACTGGAGAATCCCAGCTCCCAGGCCAAGCCCGACCCTTGGCCCTCTCTCAGAGTCGACCCCCGAGAAAATGCTGGCCCGTTATATCAACCACCTGAAAAGGTTATCCTCAGGGCTGGCTGGCTAGCTCCGTTGGGAGAGCGCATTGCTATAACACTAAGGTCAAGGGTCTGGATCTCTGTACCAGCCAGCTGCCCAAAAACAACAACAAAAAAGACGATCCTCTTTGGGATTTAGTTGCCTGGTCCTCACTGCTTTCACGGCTCTTCGGTGCACGTCTGCAGTCTATATGTTTTCTGGGTTCCAGCATTTTTACCTCATGTAATAAATACATTGCATCACGTCTCAGCAAAGTGGGCGTCTTCAATGGTGACGTCTTCATTAACAATTCTTAACTTACCTATATTTTAAAAAATCCTTTATTGTCTCATAGGACCTTTATTGTTGTTTTTTGTGTTTGGGTGCATGATCCACCTGCGTTTGGAGAGAGGCAGGTGAGTCTCACCTCTGTGAAAAGCTCTTCGCTCTGCAGGGCTGTCCTGGCCGTGGATCGAGTGCAGGTCTGTGCAGGGCCTGTCTGCAGGGCCTTCCGTCTGTCCTTGCCCCAGCACCACATCCCTCAGTCAGTGCAGCCTGGCAGTAAGTCCGAGTCGTCCTNTCCTTGCCCCAGCACCACATCCCTCAGTCAGTGCAGCCTGGCAGTAAGTCCGAGTCGTCCTGCAAGCATTTCCTGACCATTCTGCCTGTGACGTTCATTTAATTTTAGAATCAACTTGTCGACTAAAAAAAGCCTATTGACATTTCTTTGAAACCTATAGATACATTTGGGAGATTTTATGTTTTTATGATATTCAGTTTCCCTAACCTCTAAGCCTGCAATATTCTTTCTTTTATTTAAACCCGCTTTACTCCCCCGCAAATGCTTCCCAGTTTTCTGTGAGGAGACTTACACAGGGCTGACTGCATTTATTTCTAGATATTTGAGTTTTATGCTGCTGTAAATGTCACAGCTTGAATTTTATTTTCGAAGTGTCTGTTACTGAAATAAACAAACACAGCTGCCTTTTAAAGAGTGATCGCGTGCCCAACATCCTCACCAAATGCATTTCTTTATTTCAATAATTTTTTTTTTTGTAATTTCCTCTGGATTTTCTACATAAGTAATTATAGCGTTTTATCATATGAACAACTGGAGTTTTCTTTCTTCCTTTCCGAGCCACATGCATTTTATTTGTCTTCCTTGACTTACCGCGTTTTCTGTGACCTTCAGCAGAATGTAAAGTAGAAGTCGAGGTAGCAGGCTGTTTAAAATAACCCTTATCTCAAAGGCAAATCTTTCAGGTTGTACCATTTTGTGTGATGTTTATTCTAGGTGTCTGTGGCCATCCTTTATTATTTTGAGGAACTTCCTATTGTCCCTAATGTGATAATATTGACGTTCTTGCTATAATGCCATAAATATGAAAGACTGGATTCTGCAAAAGCGTGGACTAAAAATAACAGAGCTGGTGGGAAAACAGATTTTAGGGGCAGACTGCTCGAAACCTGTGGAACTTTGCAACCGGAGTAAATGACATCAAATAGCCAAGTCGAATCCCTCCGTCCCACCCTCCTGACCTGTACCGTCCCCTCTCAGTCTTCAACTCTGCCTATAATTCTTCTTTCAACGAGCAGGCGTCCTCTTCAAATTTCACCAGATTTAAATATCTCATCCAGAGTGTACACATTTTTTTTTCCTTTTTGTCTTTTTTACTGACCGGTAATGGGATCGCAACCCTTGGTGTCGCACCCGTACCGGGGACTGGCAACGGGATCGCAACCCTCGGTGTTGCGCCCACACCGTGCTCAACCAGTGAGCGGGAACTGGTCTCCATATGTGGTGATCAAATCAGGATAATTAGTATACTCATGTTTATTTTTATTTTAATTTTTTTTCCTTTTTGTCTTTTTTACTGACCGGTAATGGGATCGCAACCCTTGGTGTCGCACCCGTACCGGGGACTGGCAACGGGATCGCAACCCTCGGTGTTGCGCCCACACCGTGCTCAACCAGTGAGCGGGAACTGGTCTCCAAATGGGATCCGAACCCTCAGCGGGAGCACCGCCACGCTCCCAAGTGGCGCACTCTCCAGTGCGCCACTGGGCCGGCCCCAGAGTGTAGACATTTTTATCATTTTTTTAACCCAGCAGAAAATATCTTCCCAGCTTTTTCATTTGTACAATTAGCTTCTCCCGAGAGTTTTTCGTGGTGGATGTCGCATCGGTCCTTGAGGACATTAAACCAGCTACTACTTTTCTTAAAAGAAGCCCCTTCCACAGGATTTCTACCTTTTTTCTTAAGGTCTTCATATATCCCAAGACTTTCTCTTTGATTGAAAAAATGCTCGCCGCAATCATTTAATATCATTAATATGCTGGGGAAAGTGTGTCTAAAAAAGCTTAATTCTTGTGTTATACTAATATTCTTTTACTAACCAATTGCTTTTGAGCTGGTTTGCATTTTACAAACACGCATTCTAGCAGAAAGGGCTCAGTTTTATTAAATTACTATTGAATATTTTTGAACAATGTTTCTGTATTTTTAATTTGATTATGTGGTTTTCCTCCTTTAATAAATCAAGCAAATTACATTCTTCAATTTTTTCCTAACAGCAAAACAACCTTGCATGCCTGGACTAAATCTAAAACATTCACTTTGTATAGTAATTTTAAATGCTGCTATTTTTGTTGTTGTTTTTTTTTTCTTCAGATGCAAGGGAGCGTGGTAGACCTGCTCCTTTTTCATGACGTTGGCGTCAGGTTTGGGTGTCAAAGCTTTGCTAGTCTCACGTTATTTAGAAGGTTTCTGTCTTTATGCTTTATGTTTTGTATAACGGCTGTTGAGGCCATGTGACCCTAGAGTTTTCTTTGTAGGAAGATTTTAATTTTAGTTTCAATTCTTTCAGTATTTATTTGTTGTCTTTAATTTTTCCTATTTCCAACATCTTGCATTAAATACTACACTCATTAATTTTTATCTTTTCTTATTTTCAAATAAGACATTACTACTATCCAGTTGATGACTCTTCACCATCAAGCCTATTGAACATTTGCATTACTTTTATGACAGTTTCTTCTTGTTTAGTGTATCAACTTTTTCATCCCCAAATACATTAGATAAATATAGTATAAGAAGTGATATTTTATCTTATGGCTTCAGAGAGAGATACACTTTTATTTTCTTTCTTTTTCTCTTGAGCGGTAAGGGGATCGCAACCCTCAGCACGGTGTCATCTGCACCGCGCTCAGCCAGTGAGCCTATCGGCCATCCCTATATAGGATCTGAACCGCGGCTTCGGTGCTACCAGCGCCGCACTCTCCCCAGTGAGCCATGGGCCAGCCCGAGAGATACACTTTTTTAACCTGACACAGCAGTGTTTAATCAGAGAATATCATGTCACGCAGTTGACACGTGTGTCGCATGTGCGCGAACCTGATGGGTCTCTTTAGGTGCATGCACGGAACGAGTCAGGAGCGGCAGCATTTCCACAGCTCTATCGCATTTGTGTTTAAAATTGCTCTCGTGCTTGGCTTCTAAGTAACCCTTTAGATGTCTTTCTCTGCTATGATTTTTTTGAGTCCAGCTTGAGTGCAAAGTAGCAGTGACAAATTGGTAAAAAGCTGGCTGTTTGACAAATTGGTAAAGAAAATGGTGTAGAAAAAGAAACAGCTGGAAAAAAAAAAAAAGGGCCAGCCTGTGGCTCACTCGGGAGAGTGCGGTGCTGACAACGCCAAGGCCACGGGTTCGGATCCCATATAGGGATGGCCGGTTCGCTCACTGGCTGAGCGTGGTGCTGACAACACCAAGCCAAGGGTTAAGATCCCCTTACTGGTCATCTTTAAAAAAAGAAAAAGAAACAGCTGAAACAAACCTGCATTACATGACATTTTATGCACAAGCTTTATTCATTGCCAGTCACTTCCACTGTTGGATTACGTCACGTTTCTATTTGTTAAAATAGCTTTGGTACCTGGGGTTGAAAGAGAACACATCATAATTTTTCATATTAAAGTTAATGGGAACATTATTTTGCCTACTTGTTGTTTTGTTTCTGTGTTTTACAATTTTTGGAGGGTGGGCGGCTGGCCGGTACAGAGACCCTAATCTTTGACCATGGTGTCCCCTGGTTTTTCACTAGTGGCAGTGTTTTGGGGAAAATAGACTTGCATTTAAGCCCTTTTTTCCTCTCAATTCTTTAAAGCGTTCCCCTAGTTTTGACATGTACTGTTTTTATTGTATTTGGTTAGACCACTTTCAATGGCTACTTTCTTAGGTAAAAATAGTCAAATATTAGCAATTTCAAACCTTCAGCCTAAGAGTTCAGTTAAACATACTTTCCGTATTACATTGTGTGTTTTTTCAGCCATCGTACATTTCAAATTACACTTCTTCATATCCACAGCTATGTGACTCACCAGTTAAGTTGTTTTCATGGCGACGTAGCGTCATTGCGTTGTGGGCGAAAGTATTCGCGATGGGATTTCAGTCTTTTGTAATGTTTTAGCGCTACTTATGGTCAATCTTCTGTTAATGCGTCACACATCCTTGAAAGAAATGTTTACGACGTCAGTGCCAGATTCTTCACATGACTTGCAGGTCAAGTTTATTAATGGTGATGTCAAATCCTCTGTATTCTCACTGCCCTTGCTGTGGGAGTGTAATTAATTGTCCAAAGGCCCCAGCAGCCGCGCTCTGAAATCCAACCCTGCGCTTACATCCAAGCCACGGGCTGTCCCCAGGCGATGGCTGGGACCCTGTGCAGGAGACCCGGACCCGCTCTGATGAGTGCTGCTGCCCTGAGGCTTTCCCGAGCCCTGCCCAGCTTGCCCTAGATAGCGCAGCAGCCTGCACGATCGGACCTGCACCACGGCCTCGGGGCTCTCCCATCCCTCAAGGAGTCTTCTCCTTCTCTCCCACATGGGCGCTTCTCCTACAAACTCCTCTGCATGGGATCCTGTCTCGGTGTCTGTTCCCCGGGGGACCCAGCTGAGCGCAGCAGTACTGAGAGTGTCTGAGCAAACAGGTTTAGGACGGGGATTTGGGAAGTCACCCTCCTGGTTGTCGTGTGGGTGTGAGAAGCCCCTGGAATGAGGTGGAGGCGCCACTGTCCCAGCTTTCCCTGGTGATGCTGCGGGGAAGGTGCAGGTGGAGCAGAGCCCTGTGGCACTGAGACGACGCAGAGACAGGGGGCAATGCCACAAAGACAGTGGAATCTGCAGCTGCCACTCAGTTCCACTGACACTCTGTTGAAGGACAATGAAAAATGCTGAGGGCTGCTAATGAGGAGTGAGGGGCCGAGCACGGAAGCCAGAGGCTCGGCAGGAGCTCGCGAAGAGGCACCTGCTTCCTTCAGTGGAGGCAGAGCCAGCGGCCCGGCACACCGAGGACCTGACTGTGACGGCCACAGAGCTACAGAGACGCTGACTGCTCAGCCAAG
>NW_007734082.1:21006-29747 GCF_000696425.1 Galeopterus variegatus | reverse complement strand
GGACAATGAAAAATGCTGAGGGCTGCTAATGAGGAGTGAGGGGCCGAGCACGGAAGCCAGAGGCTCGGCAGGAGCTCGCGAAGAGGCACCTGCTTCCTTCAGTGGAGGCAGAGCCAGCGGCCCAGCACACCGAGGACCTGACTGTGACGGCCACAGAGCTACAGAGACGCTGACTGCTCAGCCAAGGAAGACCCGTGTGTGGAGCACAGGGTCCTGGCAGGGGAAACCTGGGACCCTGGAAACAGAGGGAGGGCCATGTAGATGGATGTCCCAAGGATGTCGGCTCTGCAGCCCCTGGATCTGAGCGTGTAGCCGCGGTCTGCTCCTGCCAGGGAGGACCTGGCACTGCCCTCATGGGGGAAGGAGCTGTCGGCGCCTCTCACTCAGGCGACAGGTGCCTCCTTGTCTTTTCACCTGACCTCCAGGTGAGTACAGCCAAATACCAGCATGATCTGGTCAGGGGCCTGCGGGGCCTGATAGGGCGCCTCTCACTCAGGCGACAGGTGCCTCCTTGTCTTTTCACCTGACCTCCAGGTGAGTACGGCCAAATACCAGCATGATCTGGTCAGGAGCCTGCGGGGCCTGATAAGGTGGGAAAGGTCCTCTACACCTAAAGGATCCCAAGAACTAGCTGTCATGCGCAGCAGGAGCCAGGGGGACACTCTTGGAAGGCAGCTATGCTCACCACTATACCACCAACGCGGGGGACACTCTTGGGATTGGACATTTTTCCCCATTAAAATAATAAGGTACGATTCATAGTAAATCACGTAAGTGATTTCTGAGTTCTGAGTTCTTGACCAATCTATAGTCATGTAACTGTCACTGAAATCAAGACATAGAACAGCTTCACCACCAGGAAAGCATCCCCCACACCCTCCCCGCACCTCTGGCCCTGGCAACCACGGCTCTTTCTTCTGTTCTTATGGAATTGCTTTATCCAAAGTGCCCTGTACACAGGATCGTACAACCTTCTGAGTCTGGCTTCTCTCACATGGACTCACGGTTCAAGACGTGCCCACGCTGCCCACGCCCGCAGCTGAGTGGACGCCCGTCTAGCCTGTGTGGCTGCCTCTGTGTCCCCGAGCGGGGGCTGGCCTGCGCTTTCTCTGGCTTTTGCATTATGAACAGACATCTGTGTGCAGGTTTTTTGTGAACATAGACCTTTATTTCACTTGAATAAATGTCTGTGAGCAGGACTGCCGAGTCATGTGATGATGCTTAATGTGGCGAGAAACCGCCACACTGAGCCACAAGGGATTGTCCCCTCTGCGTCACCACCGGTGGGACGTGAGCATTCCAGGTGCTCCCATTCTGAAAGTGGATGGCGTTATCTCATCGTGACTCTAACCCACGTTTCCCTGACCACGGTGATGTGCAGCATCTCGTCACATGCTTATGTGCCATCCGCGACATCCTTTGCTGAAGTGTCTGTTTAAATCTCTTGCCCGTTTTTGATAATCAGTTTTCTTTTTGTTGAGTTCTGAGAATTCTTTATGTTGTCTGGATACAAATCCTTCATCAAATATATGTTTTCAAACATTTTCTCTCCATCGGTGTATTTCAAGTACAGAATTTCTTAATTTTGATGAAGTCCAATTTACCAATTTTTATCTTTTATAAATTGTTTTTGCCCAACCCACAGTCACAAAGATTTCCCCCCGTGCTCTACGTTAGATCTGTGACCCATTCGGACGTGATCTTTCCATGCAGTGTGAGGCATGAGCCTGAAGTTCGCCTTCTGCATACAGACACGCAAGTATTCCAGCGCCGTGCGTGGGGCAGTTAGTCATCCACTTATGCGTGGGTTTATTTCCACACTCTCTGTTCTGTTTCACTGATTTGTTTACGTATCTCATGGTTTCTGACACTACCAACACTTTGGACCAGATAACTGTGTCATCTGTTCTGTGATTGTCAAGTGTTCAGCAGCACCAATGGCCTCTGTGCAGATGCCATGAACTCCCTCCCCCCAAGTGTACAACCAAAAATACCTTGAGACATCGTTGTATCAGTCGGCTAGGACCACCATAACCAAGTGTCACAGACTGAGAGGATTAATCCACAAAAATTTATTTCTCACTGTCTTTGAGGCTGGAGGTCTGAGGTCCAGTGTCACAGGGTTGGTTTCTCTTGAGGCCTCTCTCCTTGGCTTACAGACGGCATCTTGTCCCTGTGTCCTCATGTGGCTGTCCCTCTGTGTGTGTGTGTCCTGATCTCCTCTTCTTACAAGCACACCAGTCCTACTGAATTAGGGCCCACCCTCATGACACCATTTTAACTTGATAACCTTTTTAAAGACCCCATCTCCAAGGACAGTCACTTTCTTTTTTTTAATTTATTTTATTTATTGAATCAAAATCGATTATACATATTTTGGGGGTTGAAAGTTGAGATATGTTGATCAAATCAATATTACGAGCATATATATTGTTACAAATCATACTTATTCTTTATGCTCCTTGTCCAATCTCTCCCTATCTCCCTCCCCCTCTCCCTCCCCCTCCTCCATCTAATTATCCTAGATTTCTTCTCTCCTTCTGAAAGAGTAATGGTTACTCTGTTGATTTGTGGCCTAGATGATCTGTCCAATGCTGAGAGATGTGATCAGGTCCCCCAATGTTATCATAGAGCAGATGCTTCTTCTGTCACTCTGGAATGGGCTTTGTGGAGAGAGACATCCTCTTCTTTTCTTTGGTCTCTGCTGGTGACTCTCCTTGTGTCAATGCGCTTCAGTGGTTGGTGGACCATCTGTGTGGTGATTGTGGTTTTTAGCTGCTTTCACGGCAGCCGTGGTTATTGTGGAGGCTGCAGTGAGCCACCCACATGGAGGTGTTGTTTCTGGCAGTGTGCCTGGTTGTGGGGTGTGTCTGGTTCCCTTCTCCATGCCTCTGGTCCCTGGGCAGGCCCCAAGATGCTGGTGCCATGTGCCTGGTTGGGGGTTGGGGGTCCAGTCCCCTTCTTCATGCCCCAGGTCCCTGGGTGGGCCCCGAGGTGCTGGCGTGGTGTGCCTGGTTGTGGGAGAGAGGTCTGGTCTCCTTCTCCATGCCCTGGGTCCCTAGGTGGGATCCAAGGCACTGGCATGGTGAGCCTGGTTGTGGGACGGTAGTCCAGTCCCCTTATCCATGCCCCAGGTCCCTGGACAAGTACAGTCACTTTCTGAGGTACTGGGGCTCAAGGTTCCAACGTATATTTGGGGGGAACACAGCTTAGCCATAACAATTGCCGAGTGCAAATGTCCCCTGTGGAACAACGTCATCCCCAGGTGAGAACCACTGGTCTATCTTGGTGTCGATCCACACTACCTTCATTTCTGTGGGTTCATAAGTCTTGAGACCGGGCAGTGTGAACAATTGCCGAGTGCAAATGTCCCCTGTGGAACAACGTCATCCCCAGGTGAGAACCACTGGTTTATCTTGGTGTCGATCCACACTATCTTCATTTCTGTGGGTTCATAAGTCTTGAGACCGGGCAGTGTGAGTCCTCTTCTCCTAAGTTATTTTGGCTACTCTAGGTCTTTTAGCATGAGTTAAAAGCATTTCTTCCCCCTCAATTTTCTGGAAGCATCCATGTAGAATCAACATTATTCCTTCCTTGCCTATTGGGTGTGATTCACCCATGAAGCCATCTGGAGTTTCCTCTGTGGGAAGTGTTTTTTTTGGTTTGTTTTCATTTTTTGTCCAATTTAACTTCTTTAATGAATACGTGGCTATTTTGATTATCTACCTCTTCTTGTACAAGCTTTGAAAGTTATTCTATGAATTTTGTCCATTTTATCAAGTTGTCAGATTTGTTAACATATTGGTCCCTTGAAGTTCTTTTAGCCTCTGTAGAATCTGCAGTGATTGTGTTTTTTCATTCCCGCAATAATAAGTTTTTATTTTTTTAAAGATGACTGGTAAGGGGATCGTACCCCTTGACTTGGTGTTGTCAGCACCACGCTCTCCCAGTGAGCCACAGGCCAGCCCCTCCAATGGTAATTTTTGTCTTGTCTCTTTTCCTCTTTATCTTGGCTAAGTAAGAGTTTGTCAATTTTATTGATCTCAAAGAACGATCTTTAGGCTTTGTTTATTTTCTCTCTCCATCTTCTGTTTTCTATTTTACTGATTTTTCACTCTGATCTTTTAAATTCACTTTTTTCTATTTTCTTAAAATTTAATTTGCCCCTCTTTATTTAGTTACTTAATATGGAAACTGAGATAATTTATTTGAGAACTTTTTAAATGTGAGTATTAATGCTATCAACTTGTGAGAACACAAATTCAGAGATGATCTCTTCCATTTTCTTTCAGTTTGAAGTAATGTTTGATCTCTTTTTTGGCTTATTCTTTGGGTTATTTAGCACTGTGCTATTTAGTCTTCAAATATGTGGGTATTTTAAAGATATCTTTCTGTCATTAATATCTAATTTAATGCCATGAGGTCAGATAATATGCTTTTACCACTTGGAACTTTGATAATCTGTTGAGGCTTGTTTTCTGCTCAGAACGTGGTCTGTCTTGGTAAGTGTCCCAC
This sequence comes from Galeopterus variegatus, assembly GCF_000696425.1. Classification (NCBI taxonomy): domain Eukaryota; kingdom Metazoa; phylum Chordata; class Mammalia; order Dermoptera; family Cynocephalidae; genus Galeopterus; species Galeopterus variegatus. The sequence goes on along the minus strand of NW_007734082.1, from coordinate 25,232 downwards.
ATGCATTTGAAAAGAATGTATTTTGGTGCTCTTGGTGGAGTGTTCTATAAATGCTGACTGGATCGTGTTCATTAACAGCGTCCTTCACGTCTTGTGGATTCCTGTTCAGTTTCTGTCTTTTCATCCTATCATTCGAGGGAAGACACTTAGTAGAAGGGAAGTAATTCTTCACTACAGAGACAAGACCCTGGAGTATCTACCCGATGCCTCATGAGTTGTGAGGTTTTCTGGCCTTTCTGCTGGTTTGGTCACTATGCCCAGCCCTGGGCGAGCACTGGGCCAGTTCCCTTCGGTCCTCTCAGTTGGTTCTTTCCCTGGCTACAGGCGGTTTCCGCCACGTACTTGCCACTCATTGCTCTGCTGTGTACTCAGGAGGGACTCTCCACATATCCCCGAGTTCTCTCTGCAGCACTCTACTCTTTGACCCTGTCCTGCGAGCTGTGTCTGCCTTGGTCTTCCCAGACGCCCAACTCGAGGGATGCAGGGAGCTTCGCCTTGGTTCCCTCTCCCTGCGCCATGACCTGGAGACATGCCCAAGGCAGCACCGGGGGCACCTGGAGGGCTCGCCTCCCTGTGCTTCCTGGTCTGTTGTCTTCTGTCTTGAGAATAAATTTTTTTAAAATTTTGCCTTTTTTTTTATTATTGTTGTTCCATATATAAGTGTAAAATAAGTGTAAATTCATTCCCTGTTACCATATCTTGACTAGAAGCAGAAGTGTCCTAATTCATTTTTATATTACTCTTTCTGTTTTGAAATAACCGTAGATTTGCATGCAGTTGTAAGAAATAAAACAGGGAGATCCCACCTACACTTTATCCAGTTCCCCCAATGGCAACACCTTGCAAAACTGTAGCACAACATCACAGATAGGGTACTGACACTGATATTCCAAAGCACAGACCACTTCCATCACGACAGGGACTTTGGGTGGTAAACCCTGGAAATCACTAATATGTTATTAATTTTTATAATTTTGTCATTTCAAAAATGTTATATAACTGATGTAAGATAGCACATAAACTTTTGGGATTGGCTTTTTTTCCACACATGGCATAATGCTCTGGAGGTTGTCCAGGGTGTGCACGTCTCAATAGATCATTCTCTTCTGTTGCTGGTCGTGAGCCACAAGCCAGGTGGACCAGGGTTTAAGCCGTGAGGCTCTGTCCTCGCGCGTGCCTCACAGAAGTGCTGCAGGAGCTGGTGCAGCCCTTTCTGCCCTTCCCCTCTTCTGCCAAGTGAGGACTCAGCAAGAAAGTCCTCATCAGACACCTCAGTCTGCGTTGACGTCCAGGCCGCATTCCTTCCACTTGATCTATGTGTCTACCCTTTGCCAGTGCCACACAGTCTAGGTCACTGGACCTTTATAAAAAGTCTTGAAGTCAGGTAAGGTCATTCCACCAAACTTAAACGTTTTTTTAAAGAAGGAATTTTATATTTTTATATTTTTAATTTTTAATTTTAATTTTATTTTTAATTGACACAAACAATTGTGCATATTTATGGGGCACAATGCGATGTTTTGGTACACGTATACATCACGTAGTGATCAAGTCAGGGTAATTAGCAGATTCATCACCTCAAACATTTATCATGTTTTTGTGTTGAGAACATTTAAAATCCAAGCTTCTAGCTATTTTGAAAGATACAATACATCGTTGTTAACTACAGTCACCTTCTTGTGCAGGAAAGCCCCAGGACTTTCTCCTCCTGCCTCACTGCGACTTTGCACCTGTCGGCCACCCTCCCCCTGCCCCACCCCGTACCCTTGCCAGCCCCTGGTAATTTCTGTTCTACTCTCTATCTGTATAAGTTCACCTTGTTCAGATCCCACCTATGCGTGAGGTCATGTGGTAGTTGTCTTTCTGCGCCTGGCTTACTTCACTTCGCCTAAGTCCTCCAGGTTCACCCCATATGGTCACAAATGATAGGATTTCATTCTTTTTTTAATGCAAGAGTATTCCATGTGTGGACAGACCACATTTTCCTTATCCACTCGTCCACGGGTGGACACTTACGCTGATTCCATCTCTTGGCTATTGTGAACAGTGCTGCAGTGAGCGTGGGAGCGCAGGGGTCTCCTTGACATGCTGATTTCATTTTCTTTGGATATATTCTTTGGCAGTTCTATTTTTAATTTTTTGAGGGACCTCCATACTGTTTTCCCTAGTAGCTGTGCTAGTTTACAGTCCCAGTGCGTGACAGTGTACAAGGGTTCCTCTTCGCTACGTCCTCGTTGACACTTGTAATCTTCCATGTTTCTGATAGTAACCAGTCTAAGTGGAGTGAGTTTTTCCCACTGTGGTTTTGATTTGCATTTCCAGGATCATTAGTGATGTTAAGCATTTTTTATTTTTGTCTGCTGGCCCGCACAGGGAACCAAATCCTTGACCTTGGTGTTGCAAGGATGTTCAGCATTTTTTTTTTTTTTTCATATACCTGCTGGGCATTTGTATGTCTTCTTTTGAGAAATGTCTGTTCAGGTCTTTTGCCCATTTTTAAATCAGATTTTTTTTTTTTTGCTATTGAGTTGTTTGAGTTCCTTGTGCATTCTGGATATCAGCCCTTGTCAGATGAATAGTTTGCAAATATTTTCTCCCATTCTGCTGGCTGCCTCTTCACTCTGTCAATTGTTTCCTTTGTTGTGCAGAAGCTTTTTAGTTTGATATAATCCCATTTGTCTGTTTTTTGCTTGTGTTGCCTGTGGTTTTGAGGACTTAGCCAAAAAATCTTTGCCCAGACCAGTATCATGAAGCACTTCCCCTTTGTTTTCTTCTAGTAGTTTTATAGTTCTTTTTTATTTTTAAAGATGACCAGTAAGGGGATCTTAACCCCTGACTTGGTGTTGTCAGCACCACACTCAGTCAGTGAGCAAACAGGCCATCACTATATGGGATCCAAACCCGGGTCCTTGGTGTTATCAGCACCACACTCTCCCGAGTGAGCCACGGGCCGGCCCTATAGTTCTGGTCTTACATTGATGTCTTTAATCCAGTTTGAGTTGATTTTTATATATGCTGAGAGATAGAGTGTAGTTTCATTCTTTTGCATGTGGATATCCAGTTTTCCCAGAACCATTTATTGAAGACTGTCATTTCCCCATTGTGTGTTCTTAGCATCTTTGTAGAAAATCAATTGGCTTTGCTGTGTGGAGTTATTTCTGGGCTCTCTATTGTGTTCTTTTGGTCTATGTGTCTGCTTTCATGCAAGCACCATACTGTTTTGATTACTACAGCTTTGTAGTATATTTTGAAGTCAGGTAGTGTGATGCCTCCAGCTTTGTTCTTTTTACTCATGATTGCTTTGGCTATTTGGAGTCTTTTTGTGGTTCCACACAGGGATTGCATTGAGTCTGTAGACCACTTTGGGTAGTATGGACATTTTAACAATATTAATTCTTCCAGTTCATGAACACAGGATATCTTTATTTGTGTCCTCTTCAATTTCTTTCATCAGTGTTTTATATTTTTTTAGTGTAGAGATCTTTCAACTTCTTAGTTAAATTTATTCCTAGGTATCTTTTTTCTTTTTTTTGTAGCTATAGTGAATAAGATTGTTTCTTTTTCAGATAGTTTACTATTAGGATATAGAAATGCTACTGATTTTTGTATGTTGATTTTGTATCCTGCAACTTAACTGTTAGAACTTCATTTATTAGTTCTAACAGTTTTTTTGGTGAAGTCATTAGTGTTTTGTATATCTAGGATCATGTCATCTGCAAACAGGGACAATCCAACCTCCTCCTTTCCAATTTGGATGCCTTTTATTTCTTTCTTTTGCCTGATTGCTCTGGCTAGGACTTCCAGCACTATGTCAAATAGGAGTGGTTAAGGTGGGCATTATTGTCTTGTTCCTGATCTTAGAGGAGATTTTCACCATTCTGTATGATTTTACCCATGTGTTTGTCATATATGGCCTTTACTGTGTTAAGGTACATACCTTCTATACCTGGTTTGTTGAGAGTTTTTATTTCTGATTCAATTTCCTCACTTGTTATTATTCTGTCAGATTTTCTATTTCTTCATGATTCGATATTGGTAGGTGCTGTGTGTCCAGGAATTTATCCATTTCTTCTAGATTTTCCAATTTGCTGGCATATGGTTGTTCATAGCAGTCTCTTATCATCTTTATTCAAAATTGTTTTGGCTATTCTCATTTTTTTTGTTTGCCTTTTCACATAAATTTCATAAATAGCTTGTCTCTCTTTTTTTTTTTTTTTTTTTTTTTT
>NW_007734082.1:19072-19861 GCF_000696425.1 Galeopterus variegatus | reverse complement strand
TGCAAATCTCTTCAAGATCCTGTTTTTTATTCTTTGGGGTGTATGCCTAGAAGTGGAATTGCTGGGTAATATGGCAATTCTATGTTTAATTTTTGAGAAACCATAGCTCATTTCTTTTCAGTCATGAGTCATTCTTCATTGTATGGATGTATCCCAGTTTATTTATCCATTTGCCTACTGAAGGACATCTTGTTGCTTCCAAGTTTGGACAATTATGAACAAAGCTGCTGTACACATCTGTGTGCGGGTTCATGTGTGGATATAAGTTTTCAAGTCATTTAGCGCAATTGCTGGATTGTATGGTAAAAGTATGTTTAGTTTTATATAAAACCTCCAAACTACCTTCCAAAATTTCTGTACCATTTTGCATCCCCACTAGCAATCAAAGAGAGTTCCTGTGGCTCCTTATCCTCACCAGCATTTGGCGTTTGCCGTGTTTTGGATTGTGGCCATTCTAACAGGTGAGCAGTGGCGTCGCATAGTTGTTTTAGTTTTCAATTTCCTGATGATGTAGGCTATCGAGCATCTTTTCATATAATTATTTGTTCTGAAGTTATTTTAAGTGGCTTTTTTTAAAGTTTGGTTTCCAATTATTCATTGCTAGTGTATTGAATCATATGAAAACATGGTCGATTTTTGTAAGGTTACCTTATATCCTATGACCTTGATAATTTCACTTATTAGTTCTAGGGGATTTTATCAGATCCTTTGAATTTTCTATGTAGACAACAATTTTGGCTATGAATCAGATAGTTTCATTTTTCCTTTAAAGTCTATATGCCCTGCCCC
>NW_007734082.1:16587-17859 GCF_000696425.1 Galeopterus variegatus | reverse complement strand
AAGTTTTTTTTTTTTTTTTTTTTACTACAATTTCTGCTTCTTTAATAGATGTAAGACTGTTCAGGTTATCTATTTCTTCTTGAGAGAGTTAGACGGTCCACGTCTTTCGCAGAACTGGTCCCCTCCCACGTTCGTTGCAGGCAGAGGTGTTTGCAATGTTTGCTTAGTGTCCTTTCCATGTCTGTGGGGTCTGGCACCATGTTCCTCTCTCAGTCCTAGTGTGGATCGCGTGTGTCTGCTCTCGCTTTTTCTTGTCAGTCTCGTTAGAGGCTTATCCATCGTACTGATCTTTGCAAAGAAACAGCTTTTGGTTTTATGGATTTTCTCTATTGTTTGACTGCTTTCTATTGCATTGGTTCCTGCTTTTATATACACACATCCAGGTTATTTGTCCCTTGAAGGTTATGCAGCATTCACCAAGGAAACCATCTGGACCTGGAGTTTTCTTGTAGAAAGGCTTTTAACTACACATTTTATTTCTTTAATAGATAAAGGACTATTCAGGCTATTTCTTCTTGAGTCTGGTGGTTTGCGTCTTTTGCAGAATCGGCCCCTTTCATCTTAGTTTCCACACTCATGCGTGGAAGCGTCCCCTTGTTTGTAGAATTCCTCAGTATCTTCCAGTGTCTGCGGTGTCTGAAGTGGTATTGGTCACGTGTGTCTTTCTTTTTTATCAAGTCTTGCTAGAATTTTGTCAAATGTTTTGGTCTTTTCAAAGAACCAGCTTGACTATATTCTTTGTAGGTACATTAAATGGTTAAGTTCTAGAATACTCACCTGTTCACTGTCTGATTAAAATCAGTATTTTACCTTTCCCAGCGGGGTATGGAAATCTTACTGCAAGATAGTCCCCGTTACCACCCCCTTTACGTTGGGGTTGTCTCAGAAATTACATAGTCAAACACCAAAACCCCCACCACAGAATGTTATAATTTCTGTTTATAATGTCAAACACATTTTAAAGAGAATAGCCTATTATATTTACCCACATGTTTTCCTAAAACTCTGAGGGAAGGAAACGTCCTCTCTGATAAGAGCATCTGTGGTCCCAGGACGGTTGGTGAACCCCTGCTGCTGAAGACATTTGGCTCAGGCTTTATCTTGTGACGTCAACATTCAAGGTCCTGGGCGTGTTTGCCTGGCTCTCTCCTGCTCCCGATTGTCCTGGGTGTTTTGTGGTTTTCTTTTTTTTCCTTTTTGTCTTTTTTCGTGACCGGCAACAGGATCGCAACCCTTGGTGTTGCGCCTGCACCTCGCTCAGCCAGTGAGCGG
>NW_007734082.1:9672-15306 GCF_000696425.1 Galeopterus variegatus | reverse complement strand
CGGGAGCACCGCCGCGCTCCCAAGCGGCACACTGTAGCAGTGCGCCACCGGGCCGGCCCTGTTTTGTGGTTTTCTGCTGTGAGCTCATGTCCACCTGGGCTCCAGCTGGGGCTCTTGGGGGCTTGGGTGGGGGTCCATCCTTTCTCTGAAGCACTGCTTGGCTTCTGCAAGGCTGTGCTGGGACTACCAATCCGGGACCCCATTAGGGGACTCTCTCAGCTTGTAACTTTCTGGGCTTTAACATTAATGTAGATTTGAGGCTCCAGCCTGTGTGAGGGTGGGCCTGAAGCTGTCACTGCTCAGGGGAGATGTTCTTGTCACTCACCTCAGACTCACAAGGACACGTTTCCTTGCTCTCTCCCTTTGACAGCAGGGCGCTGTCTGTGAGCCCTCCCTTCCTCTGAGGCTGTGGTCCTGTCAGAGTCCCAGCTTTCCGCAGGAGCTGTTAGCTCCACAGTCCACTCGGCCCAAGACCGGCCCCTGCACCACGGCCTCCCCCTTAGCTCCTAAGACCAAACTGTCAGAGCACATGACTACCTTGTGACGGGTCCCAGCAAGGTTGCACTCTACAGCAAACGCAGGCGTGAGCCACAGTCGCGTGCACCGCATGCGTGAATCCCAGCAGCATGACCCTGCGCAAACGGAGCCCGCCGTGCATCATGCGTGTAGAATTTAATTAGAGAGTTCAAGATCACGGTTACTGTTGCTGGGCTTGGGGACTACAAACGGGTGCCTCTGGGCCTGGTCTATTTCTCGATCCGAGGGCGGTTCCGGGAGGCGCTCAGCTCCTGAAGCTGTGCTGGGCCTAGTGCACACCCTGTCCGCTCTTCTGTCCTCTCGTTTCATTGCAATGCGCAACAGCAACAAGAGACATGGGCTTTGGTGTCCCAGATGGCCACACGGGGGTGGGGGTCTGCTCCCCACGCTCCACGCCGACCCCCGGCTGAGCTCCCCCGGCTCCGTAGCGGTCCTTCCGATTTTCGTGAGCTCAGCTAAGTACTTAGAAGCACGTTTCTTATTTTACCCAACAGTGGCAGTTTTTCTAAGCCAGAGGTGAAACAGAGGTTTTCCAGGTTGTGTGTCTTTCTGTGTCTCCAGAAGTGAGAACCTGGAGGATGCACTCAGCGTTAGAGACACACCATGTAGTGTCGGGCGGGATGACGGGAGCCCTGTCCCTCCCCGGGATGCATGCAGAGCCAGCTCCTCTGGGGCCGGCATGCCACCTGCGTGGTCCCGCGCCATCCACGAGGAGGTCCCGCCGTCAGGGTGGGCGCTGCCCCATGCGTAGCACCATTTCCTCCCCCGCAGGCCCGGCCACTGCTTCTCATGGAACAGAGGCCCATGTGCCGCAGCCACACCCTGCTCGGCCCCGCACCCCAGCGTGGTCCCCGGGTGTGTCGGGGCTTGCAAGTTTAATGCCTGCCAAACCTTCCCAGGGAGACAGTCCTTTCCCAGGACTGGTTCATCGAGGTCTCTGAGGAACTCAGGCCCTCTCTCTATCTTAGGATGATGGCATGCTGAAGCGGCCCAGCAGGGCCTGGCACCCCTGCTGTGGATGAGACCCATCTGTGGGTGGACTCCCTGCAACCCAGTCCGTGCCTTCCTCAGGGTTCTGCAGGGAAACAGACCCAACAGGATAAAGGCAGAGAAAGATTTAGTTTAAGGAACTGGATCACCTGATTTGGAGGCTTGGGGAGTCCAAAATCTGATGGGGGAGACCGGCAAGTGGGAGACTCGGGTAAGACAGGCGGTTCGAGTCTGAAGGCGTCTACTGGAGAACCCCACCCCCTACCCCCGCTGTCCCTGCAGAGCTCAGCCTTCTGCTCTAGCCAGGACCTCGCCTGGTGGGACCAGGCCCACCACCTCATGGAGGGCAATCCGTTTTATTGAAAGTCCACCAACGCAAATATTAGTCTCATCTAAAAACACCCTCACCCAGAGATACATCCAGAATAATTTTTTTTTTTTAAGATGACCGGTAAGGGGATCTTAACCCTTGACTTGGTGTTGTCAGCACCACATTCACCCAGTGAGCGAACCGGCCATCCCTGTATAGGATCCGAACCCGCGGCCTTGGTGTTATCAGCACCGCACTGTCCCGNACCGGTAAGGGGATCTTAACCCTTGACTTGGTGTTGTCAGCACCACATTCACCCAGTGAGCGAACCGGCCATCCCTGTATAGGATCCGAACCCGCGGCCTTGGTGTTATCAGCACCGCACTGTCCCGAGTGAGCCACAGGCCGGCCCCAGAATAATGTTTGACCAGATAGCTGGGCACCATGGCTCCATCGGCCTTGGTGTTATCAGCACCGCACTGTCCCAAGTGAGCCACAGGCCGGCCCCAGAATAATGTTTGACCAGATAGCTGGGCACCATGGCTCCATTGCGTTAACACGTAAAATTGACCACGGCAGCGAGGAATTCTGTGAATTACGTACGGGCTTGCATTGGACCTGTCACGTTTTCTCTGAACATGAGCTTCAGATCCATTGTTGATACACAAATTAATTGGGCTTTTTGACTTGCCCTGCAGAACTTCCAAATCAGGCCTGAGAATTTGTCCCTCGAGCCCGTGAGGCTGCAGTGGGACCCTCTGCCCTGGAGGGTACCCTCTTCTGTGGCCCACAGCCCCACATGACCCTCCATTCTGAAACACAACAGAGCGTACTTCTTCTGTAAACAGTCCTGCTGCTTCCTCCAAGTGCCGAGGCCTCTGTGGCTTCTGCTTCTCTCTTTACAGTGACCGCTAGGGAGCTCACAGCAAAAGCCGGGCCCTCTGGTTGTCATTTCCCTTGACCTGGATGCCACGATGTCTTTGTCTCTTCCACTCTTTCTTTTCTGGGGTGGGGGTGGGGGGAAGGGCAATATTCCTGGTGAACTTTTGCTCTAACATAATCCATACCTTGCAAGTGAGTCACCTGGAGTCCAAGCAAGTCAGGGTCGCAGCAGGCCTCAGGGACAAAGTGATGTGCATTTAGACCCTGGCTCTGTGGCTTGGAGCAAATTCCTCTACTCCTCAGTCCCCTGATTTTCACTACAACTGGGATGGGGTATGTGAAACATGTAACTCAGGGCCTGGCACCTAAAAGTCAGCTATTACTACTATTATTTTAAATCAAAATGTCTTTATGGTGATGGAAACACTAACTTGGAACCGAATGCAGTGGGCACCTCTGGCTGCTGGAAAGGACATGAAGCCTCTGATTTCCAGGGGCTCAGGGGCTTGGGGGCTCGGGAGCTGGGGGCAGAGGCCAGTCAGAGGGGGCCTGGCAAGGCAGCTGTGCTGAAGCCCCAGGCCCTGCCCTTTGCCAGTTCTGGGGCCAGAGCCATAGTGAGGAGGGTCCCAAGACAACAGAGGGCTTTATCCTAGTGACAGCCCTGAGCATGGCTCCCGAGAGGCAGGAGAACAGAGTCTCTGGCCAAATGTTCCATCGTGGTGACATGCAGGATTGGCAGTCAGACAGAAGGTTTAGAATCCCACCCGCGCCACCAGGGTGCCTGGGCCTGGCCAACGTGTATGCCCACCCTGAGCCTCATGCTTGGCTGCTTTAAAAGGCAGGAAACAAGGGACTGGTCTCATGGGTTGCTGGAGGATGGGATGGGCCGGACCCACCCAGACCTGAGCCTCAGGGGCGAGGGTGGCCGCTTCCCTCACTCTGCAGCTCAGGACTCGGCAGAGCGCCTGAGCCAAGGGGTGCTCAGTAACACGTGCCCAGCGGATGCGGACAGTAAACGAGCCCGATCTAGGCACAGGGCTTGCTAAGTAGACCAAGGCCTTGGGAAAGAACCAACGGAGAGAGAGGCTTGCGGGTGGAGACCGTGTTTATTTAAAGGGTCTTAGGTCCTTTGGACCTTAACTGACAGAATCCTCAGAGGTTTGGGGGCTTCCACCTCCTGGATGAGGAGAGGGGTTTGGAGCCTTGGGGGCTTGGGGCAGATCCAGAGTCTCAGCTGCCCCCACTTCTCCCGCCTGGGGCTGCTCTAGGTCTGACTCCACCTGCAGGGGAAGGGAGAAGGGGGCCAGGAGGAGCCAGGGGCAGGGAGAGCCCCGTCCCCACCTGGACATGGCAAGGCTCTTGTTGGAAGAGATTTCAGTGCTCGGGGAACCAGGAAGGTGTTGGGGACCAGGAGGCAGAAGGAGAGTCCTTACGGAGAGTGACTAGAGAGGGAGTCAAGGGACAGGCCAAGCATGGGACGGGGTTATCACCTTCTTCAGGACTCATGGGACATGACTCCTGGGTCTGTGGAACAGCTGAGAACTGAGGTGGAGCTCTGGTCACTTCCTGGGGAGTGTGGACATGCTGGACTCACCTGAGGCCTGAGTTCAGAACATCAGATCTCACCCTGGGAGCAGATGGGCACACAGCAGCTGGAATGGGAGCCCCCACAGTGACCGCAGCCCCCACAGCTGGAGCCGCAGCCTCCGGAACATCCACAGCAGCCCATGGTTCTGGTGGTTGAGGGTGGAGCGGGTCTGAGGAGCAGGTGGGGAGGGAGTGTTCAGGTGTGGAGCCTCCTGGGCCTGGCTTGTGGCTGTGTCACTCCAGTGTCTGCCTCCATCCTCACACAGCTTCTCCACAATGTCTGTGCCTCAAATCTCCCAGTCCTTTCCCTTATAGGAGCATGGGTTGGACCAGTGACCACTCTAATCCAGTACAACCTCTTCTCATCTTGATTATATCTGCAAAGACTCAATTTCCAAAAAAGGTCATATTCTGAGGTTCCAGGCGAAGTGAATTTGGGGAAGGCACTGTCCACCCCAGAATGAGGACAAGACCCAGGATGAGGACAGGACCCAGGATGAGGACAGGACCCAGGATGAGGACAAGACCCATGATCAGGACAAGACCCAGGATGAGGACAATACCCAGGATGAGGACAAGACCCATGATCAGGACAAGACCCAGGATGAGGACAATACCCAGGATGAGGACAAGACCCATGATCAGGACAAGACCCATGATCAGGACAGGATCCATGATGAGGACAAGACCCATGATCAGGACAGGACCCAGGATGAGGACAAGACCCATGATCAGGACAGGACCCAGGATGAGGACAAGACCCATGATCAGGACAAGACCCATGATGAGGACAGGATCCATGATGAGGACAAGACCCATGATCAGGACAGGACCCAGGATGAGGACAAGACCCATGATCAGGACAAGACCCAGGATGAGGACAATACCCAGGACAGGACCGGACCCAGGATGAGGACAAGACCCAGGATCAGGACAGGACCCATGATGAGGACAAGACCCATGATGAGGACAGGACCCAGGATCAGGACAGGACACAGGATCAGGACAAGACCCACGATGAGGACAAGACCCAGGATCAGGACAGGACACAGGATCAGGACAAGACCCATGATGAGGACAAGACCCAGGATCAGGACAGGACCCAGGATCAGGACAAGACCCATGATGAGGACAAGACCCAGGATCAGGACAGGACACAGGATCAGGACAAGACCCATGATGAGGACAAGACCCAGGATCAGGGCAGGACCCAGGATTAGGACAGGACCCATGATGAGGACAAGACCCAGGATCAGGGCAGGACCCCGGATCAGGACAAGACCCATGATGAGGACAAGACCCAGGATCAGGACAGGACACAGGACACA
>NW_007734082.1:3188-9049 GCF_000696425.1 Galeopterus variegatus | reverse complement strand
AGGATCAGGACAAGACCCATGATGAGGACAAGACCCAGGATCAGGACAGGACACAGGATCAAGACAGGACCCATGATGAGGACAAGACCCAGGATCAGGACAGGACCCAGGATCAGGACAAGACCCAGGATCAGGACAGGACACAGGATCAGGACAGGACCCAAGATTTGTGCCAAACCTAGGACCAGGACAGGATGCAAGATCAGGACAGGACCCAGGATCAGGACAGGACTCAGGATGCCTGGGATCCTGGTGTGTTGTGGTTGGAATGCAGGGGCCTGACTGCCGACCCAGGAACCAAGGCCCTACCGAATTGCTTTTCCTGCTGGATGACTCAGGCTTGCTTGTTTAGGACTTACAGAAGGCATGTGGGTTAGCACCTTGCAGGATGCGGGTGGCACTCTCCGACCAGGCTGGCGGAGTGGGAGAAACCACGGCACACGCGGCAGCTCACAGTAGCCTGGAGGGAGCCACTGCTGTCCCGGGACTTGACTGACGGGCTGGGGGACATGCTGATGGAAACTCTGAGAGCCACAGCTATAGGAGAGGCCCCATCCCCCACCACGCACACAGGACTGTGGCCTTCAGTAGAGTGAGGGGACATAGGACATCTGGTGCCCCCACGTGTGGAATTCTTTCAGAGGCCAGGGGGTGAGGGGACCCCAACGACGTGTCCTTAGAGGTCAGTCAGGGAGTGGGGGGCACAGCAGAACACCTGGCGAGGATGGTGGCATGGCTCGGAACCCGCTCCCAGATCTGCAGGCCCAGAACAAAATGAAGATGCAGGGCCACACGTCCAAGGGTGGCGAAGAAACTCACATCTGGGCACGTGCAGCCAAGCACAGGGCCCGTCTTGTTCAGATGGTGCCCGCACCTGCAACCCCATTGCCACCCGGGTGCCTGCACCTCCTCGGGCGTTCCCGCACACTTCTGAGACACAGCGTTTTGTTTTGAGGTGCGTTTTCGATTCCCCACATGGGAGTGCACACAGGCCTCAGTTTCCTGTCATCCTCAGGCCCTGGGTGTGAACACCCCTCCACTCCGCTGCCGTGACACTGCATCCACTACCTTCACTCCTCCGCCCCCTGGGACGGCCGCCTGGGCCGCCTCCAAGTCCCCACCGCAACAAGCAAAGCTGCCGTGACCGTCCTTGTCCACAGCCTCTTGGGACAGGCTGCATGGGGCAAAGCCCAGTCACCTGGAGAGCAACCGCCAGGGAGGCAAACCATCCTCCCTGCCGGTCACATGACACCAGGCAGTCATGGAACCGCTCTGGCCCTCAGTCTCTTCCTCTGTAAAATGGGAAGAGCGGCAGCTACTCTGAAGAGCTACTTTCAAGATCAGAGTCACGGGAGTTAAATCACAGACTCTCCACGAAAGCCCCATCGTCGTTTTCCTGTGTCGTTCTCCATTTCCAGGGCCTGGAGTTCTCGTGTGGTCCCCCCCTTGTCTCCTTCTTCCTTCCCGGTCACAGTCTGCACTTCCCATGCTGCAGGCTCATTGGCCAGGGGCTGAGGGCAGCTGGTCCTTGAGGAGCCACCCGAGGCCGGAGAGGAGCCTGATCAGCGGTCTTTGGGTGCCCCCTGGTGGCAGCGAGTTCTGAGTCTGGAGACACGTGTGGGGAAGGACTGCACTTCACAGGGGTCAGAGGCAGGGACCCCAGGATTCCTTGCAGCGGGCAGCCTGGACCGGGCCACTGGACTTCCTCTCCAAGGGGCCACGGCACAGGCTGGTGCAGAGGAGGCACCGCCCTGGCCCCGTTTGGCTGTGAGCTCAGAGCAGCCCCTGGTGCCACAACCCCTTCCTGGTCCAGGTGAGGCAGAGCCCTGGTCCTGAGCTGATGCTCTCTCCTGCCCAACTTTCCTCAGCATTTTGACCTTGCAGGGCTTTCCTGGGAGCTGACTCAGCTCCCGCAGGAAGGGATGTGACGGGGACACGTGGAAGGAAGCATGCTGAGAGCAAGACTCTTCTCTCTGTGCACCCAGCTGGCCCTAGGCTTCCCTCAGAATCTCCGACCCACCCCTGGCCTGTCCCCTCCCTGTCCCCTGCCCCTGGGCAGTGGCCTGCCGGCCCGCCAGTCTCTGGACAGTAATTCTCCTGCTCAGGCTCATGGGGAGGAAGTATCTCCTGCCCCTGCTGGCCTCTGGGGGCCTCGCTGTCCCTGTCCCCTCATTAGCATCTCTGTTTTTCCAGGTCCCTGCACCAAGTCCCCCTGTACTCTTTGCTCAGGGGGGTTCCGTGTCCTGCGTAGACTCTGGCCCTCATCGTGATTTCACCGTCACTGACACTCGCTGCCCTCCTCTTCTCAGCTGTGAAGCTGCAGTGACAGTGATGGGCCGTCCCCAGAGGGGGAAAGGGAAATGGGGAGACGCGCCTCCGGGCCCTGCGCCCCTGAGCGGCAGGTACAGGCGGAGCGGAGGGAGAGGGCGCCACCTGGTGGCAGGGAGCACACACAGCGGACGACCGGCCTTTCATCCAAGAAATCCTCTGTCCAGGGAGAATGGCCAGCTGACCTCCAGGGCCTGGGGTCTACAGGAGCCTGAAGGGCTCTCAAGGGGTTGTGTCCCCTGCTGGTCAGGTGCCCAGAGGCTCACCGAAACCCCTGGAGATTCCAACGGGATCACTGCTCTCCCCGCTTAGGCAGCCGAGGCGAAACAACATGAAACCGTAGGAGGCTTTTGCCTCCATCGGAGTCTGTCCTTTCCGATCATGATGACTTCGATGCTCGTTAAAAAATAAAATAACGCATCCTAAATTTTGTTTCTGTGGGCTGCTCCTTCTGGGGCTCCAAGTAGACGCTCAGCCTGCCTGTGCACCCAGTGGAGCTCTGCAGCCCGAATTCCACGGCAGCCCCCAGTGAAGCCGCGGTTCAATTCTGTTGCACGTGCCGGCATGTGGGATGGCGCCGATGCTTCCCCTCCTCGGTAGCAGACAGTAACCAGCTCCTAACTCACGGATTAGGCTCACGCCTGTTTCCCCCTCCTTCCACTCCTCAGCCCTGGAGAGCAGAGGGGAGGGGGGCATAGGAAAGTTGTAGGCTGGGTGCTGGGGGGGCGTGTGTGGCGAGGGGACCCCAGGGGGAAGGAACATCGAGAGCCTGGGCTCTCAGGAAGCGTGTGTCTGAGGCCCCCTCGGGCGCAGGCTGGCTGAAACCTCAACCTTGACCATCACTCAGCCCCTGACCCCATCCAGCGGTGGGGGGAGGTCTGTTTCCCACCTGGCCATGCAGCCTTCCATGCAGGGGGCCTTTAGCTCAGCCAGGTTGTTCTAGCTCAGCTCCATCAGGAACTTCCCTCTGCCTCCACGTGACCACACGGTGCACCCAGGCTCCCTGCCGACACCCCCTCAACCTGTAGCTCAGGCGGGCCATGGGCAGAACCGGGGAGAGAATCAGCCCTGCCCATTTTCTCTGTCTGTCTGATGCATTGTCCAGTGCACTGACAGCTTTCTTTTTTCTTCTGTTTTATACCCCCTGAGTTCGCCCTCTTAGAAGATCCCAGCAGCCAGGCATTGGGAAGGGCACACTTCCAAATGCACTAAGCCTGAGGCAGCTGCCTGAGCCCCAGGCCTCAGTCTCCTGGTGGATGAAATGGAACGTGTGTCCCTTGTCCCAGACCCACAACTGTCTGAGGGTCCGCAGCCTTGCGAGCCTGGCAGGTCACCTGTGACCGGCTCTCACAGAGCGCTCATGGCTGCTGCGTGCAGATCTGTCCTCAGCCTCCGCCCCCCCAGGGCTCTCTGCTGCCGCCTCTCCTCTCCCAACATTGTCTTCTCTCTGGGGCTGGGGTTCTGGCCACATTGTCCCTGAGCTCTGGCTCTAAGCCTGCCAGCTAAGGGCAAAAGGAAGCCAAAAGGAACCCCTGCTCAGCTCAGGACAGTGACCACCCCCTGGTGTTGGCGGTTCCCAGCCTTGTCTGTAAGGCCTGACTCAGAGGTGGGGCTGGCTGGGAGTCTGGGGGTGTCGAAACCTCCGGTCCCAACTACCCAGGGGATCCCTGGAAATGCCTGTTCTCTCCCACTCCCCAACCCACCCACCACCTGGGGATAGAGGACTCCGGGGCCCCACATGTGCACATCTCAGGCAGTGGTCGCCAGGGCTCTGGGGACCCAGACCCTCATAGTGAGCTGGGCCATCAGGCTTAAGGGGCCCTGAGCAGTGGTGCTGTGTAGACCCCCAGCTCCTGAGCAGCGCTGGGCAATGTGTTTGCCTTCTCCACCCAGCATTGCTCGGCTCAGTGTCCCTTCCTCAGGCAGCTTGTATGCAGCCCCAACTGGGTGCAGACCCCAGGAAGGGGCACTCAGGAGAGAAAGGGGAGGGAGCTGTCCTGCCTGGGGCTCTGGCCGGCCACGCGGGCTGCGGAGCGTCGGCTGGGGCTGGCGCCAGGGCCGGGGTGTATGCGGTGGGGCCTTGCTGGGTGGGGCTGGACCAGGCCACATGGAACGAAGCCAAGGCCTTGACTTTGTCCTGGAGTTGGAAGAGTTTGCTACTTTGCTTGTTCCTTTCATCTACTTTTCATTACAAAAGTAATCCTTAAATCCGTTCCCTGTCTAATCAGCACAAGAGTTGCAGATGCAGCTCAAGGGCTCTTTGATCCTTCCCGAAAACCCAACAGCCCTTTCAGTAATGTGGGGAGCACCCAGGGGGGGATTTTGCGAAAGGGCTATGATCACACGCAGGGTGGACGTGGAGGTCATGTTCCGGGGAAGAACTGGCCCGAGGTAGGCACAGTTGTGAGTGGGAAGGGGCTGCAGGGAGAAGCCAGCACTGGCCCCCGTGAAGCCTGGCTGGCTGCTGATGAGGGGGACGCAGAGGTAGTGAGCACAGGGTCGGTGGAGGCTCTGAGCAGCCCAGTAACTGTGGCCTGTGCCACCTCGGCAGCTGCTGGGAAAGCCCACCCAGCACCAGCACAGAGCCCCTGCAGAGATGAGGGCGCCCACTGTTCCTGAGCCCTGAAAGGTGTTTCCAGGAGCCTCAGCCTGAGCCCAGCTCCCGTAGGGGGAGCCAAGACCCCTGACAACCTCAAGGAGCCCTGGCCTCTCGAACCATGCAGCAGCCAACTTGCCACTCACCACTGTCCCCATCCTCTGGCTGCAAGTGGAACCCAAGGCAGCTGCTATTCTCCCCAAAAGAACTTCGTTCAAAGTCCAGGGATTCATCCACTGTGGGGTGAGGGTTCAAGACTCCTGGGCAGAGGCAAGGAACCTCATTCCTCATTCACGCAAGCAGCGTGAGCATGAGCATGCGTGGTGCGGTCCCTTTTCTCCTCAAGTCCCATGGCAGGGGTGGGGGAGAAACAACGACAGTAGGCCCAGATGACACTTGCACAGAAAGCAAGTGTGGAGCAAGTAGCAAACATTGTAGCAAACATGTAGCCAGCAGGAAACACTGTAGCCAGCAGGAAACACTGTAGCCAGCAGGGAACACTGTGGCCAGCAGGGAACGCGGTGACCAGCGTGGAACGCGGTGGCCAGCATGGAACACGGTGGCCAGCAGGGAACGCAGTGGCCAGCAGGGAACACTGTGGCCAGCAGGGAACACTGTGGCCAGCAGGAAACACGGTGGCCAGCAGGGAACACGGTGGCCAGCAGGGAACACGGTGGCCAGCAGGAAACACGGTGGCCAGCAGGGAACACGGTGGCCAGCAAGGAACACGGTGGCCAACAGGGAACACTGTGGCCAGCAGGGAACACTGTGGCCAGCAGGGAACACGGTAGCCAGCAGGAAACACTGTAGCCAGCAGGGAACACGGTAGCCAGCAGGAAACAGTGTAGCCCACAGGAAACATTGTAGCCAGCAGTGAATATGGTGGCCAGCAGGAAACACTGTAGCCAGCAGGAAACACTGTAGCCAGCAGGAAACA
>NW_007734082.1:0-252 GCF_000696425.1 Galeopterus variegatus | reverse complement strand
TCCTGGTCTCAGACCCTCCCCGAATGCCAAAGGTTTGCCTGGACACTGGCGCCCTGAGGACGGCAGGTGTGGTGCTGGGCCGGGGTCTGAAGCTCCCCCTCTGCCCTGGTGCATGGCCGAGAAGTGGCTCCAGGACAAGGGGAGAGTGGCAGTGGCTTCTCCTCCTGCAGAATCCAGGACCCGACTGGCCTCACCGTTCTGAAGTCTCATGTTCATCTTAAAACCTTCATCTGGAACAAAGGCATTTGCTTC
>NW_007734081.1:197348-198439 GCF_000696425.1 Galeopterus variegatus | reverse complement strand
ATTTCAGCACTTTTCATATACAGTTTTCTTCCTGTAGGTTATTTGGAATTGGTTTCTTTTTCTTTATGGTTTTGTTGAAATTGTGACTGGACTATTTTTTCCTATTATATTTTCAAGTTGATTATTGCTAGTGACAGGAAAGTTATTGGGTTTTGTGTAAATATTGTATTTGGCTATGTTATTGATCTTGCTTATTTGTTTGAATGAATTCTGAATTAAGAGTGAAGTTTACTGAAGAAGCAAACTCTAAATCTTGTCTGGTGGATATGAAATTTGCTTTACAGCAATCAAATACCAGAATTATTATATTCCATTAAGTCTGTGTTTGTTCTGCTCTGAGCTCACACATGGGACTGGTGAAAAATTAAACATCTGTCATTGCTGAGCCTTCCTCTGCCCATCCACTGGGTAAATAAACAATCCAGGATTTTCTTTGACGCCAGAAATCGGGGTGAGTGGAGTTAAGGCAGTAGATCCTTACTCCATGCTAGTTGCCATAATTTTTAAAAGCTTGTCTTCCAGTTTTTGGTATTCATTGGCAAAGAAAAATTGCTCACAATGGTGCAAACGACATATCCATTTATATCTTAACAAATTGTCCCGCCTCACTTACTTGAATGTCACTTACACTCTGGACCACTTTACCTAATCCATCATATCTCACACTGATCTCCAGCAAGACCTCTGTCTCCTGTGCTCTCTTACCTTCTAATGTACAAGTTCCTTTCACATTCACAGCTTTGTGATGATATTTTATTCATTAGGAATATTGTTCTTCCTTTTCCCAGTTTTCAAAAACCCTGGGCATGCTTCAGACATTTCCATTCTTCTTAGCGCCTCAGGACAGCTTGATCTCAGAGATTTTCAATTAACATTGGCTGAAATGAGTAGAAATTAATGAATGAAATCTGGGTATCCAGTGTGTGGAGCTCAGTCTTCTCTTTCTCTTCACACAGTCACCACCAAATGGCTCATGGATAGGCATACAATGCATTTGTGTAAAGCAGTCATGAGAAGATAGTTTCTGTTGGTTTGTTTTTCCAGATATGATTATAAATTGGGCATAATGCAAGGGGATTGCTTAAACCCTT
>NW_007734081.1:191324-196636 GCF_000696425.1 Galeopterus variegatus | reverse complement strand
AAAAAAAAGAGGAAACATTTATATAAGTGTATATGTATATGTATATAAAATATCTCATGTTCAAACAATAAAGAGAACTTTGGTGTTGAGAATGCATTGAGGTAGGGATGTAATTTTAATGTGCTTGTTTTTTTTACCACTGTAGAATTCTTTTTTTATTCATTGTGCAGGTTTGTGGGATACAGTCTGTAAAACAATAAAGAGAACTTTGGTGTTGAGAATGCATTGAGTTAGGGATGTAATTTTAATGTGCTTGTTTTTTTACCACTGTAGAATTCTTTTTTTATTCATTGTGCAGGTTTGTGGGATACAGTCTGTTGTTTCAATACATACATACATTGTATAAAGACCCAGTCAGAATACTTAGCATATCTATCACCTGAACACTTATCATTTCTTTATGGTTATAACATTCAAAATCCTCTTTTCTGGCTATCTTGAAATATGCAATTCAATATTATTTGGTATTGTCATCCTGGAGCACCAGAACTTATTCTTCCCATCTAACTGCAACTTTGTATCTTAGTAGTAGTTTACCAAGCTTTCCCCTCCCACCTCTTCTTTGCCTCTGGTAACAATTACACTACCCTCTACTTTTCTTTTTTTTAAATTTATTTTTCTTAATTGGCCCATGATAATCGTATATTATTTATGGAGTACAATATGATGTTTGGGTACATTCATACTGCGTGCAGTGATCACATCAGGGCACTTAGTGTATCCATCACCTCAAACACTGGCCACCTCTTTGTGTGGGAAACATGCAACATCATCTGGACTAGCTCTTCAAATATACATGATACTTTGCTGTTGCCTGTACTTTCGCTGTATTGCTATAGAACACTAGATCCCATTCTTCCTATCACTCTACAATTTTCTATCCACTGACTACCTTCTCCCCAAGTCCCCTCCCTGTTCTCCCCAGCAGTCTCTAGTAACCACTATTCTACTCTCTACTTCTACAAGATCAACTTTTTCAGCTTCTACATATGAGTGAGACCATGTGGTATTTCTTTCTGTGCCTGGCTTATTTCACTGGACTTAATTTTCTCCAAGCTCATCCATGTTGCTGCAAATGTCAGAATTTCATTCTTTTTTGATGACTGAGTCGTATTCCTTTGTATGGATGTACTACATTTCCTTAATCTAGTCACCCATTGAAGGACATTTAGCTTGGTTCAAACCCTTGCTATTTGTGAGTGGAGCTGCGACAAACGTGAATGTATGTATAACTTGGACGTGGTGATTTCTGTTCCTGTGGATATAAACCCAGTAATGGGATTGCTGGATCATATGGCACGTCTATCTGTAGTTGTTTGAGAAATACTGTTTTCCATAATGGCTGTAGTAATTTACAGTCCCACCAGTAGTGTAGAAGAGTTCTTCTTTCACCACTTCCTCACCAGTATTGGTTATTTCCTTTTTTTTTTTTTTTTGATAATAGCCATTCTAACTGGTGTGAGATGATATCTCACAGTTTTGATTTGCATTTCTCTGATGATTAGTGATGTTCAGCATTTTTCATATAACTGTTGGTCATTTGTGTGTCTTTTTTTTGAGAAATGTCTATTCAGTTCCTTTCCATTGTTAAAAAAATTGAAACATAATTGATTGTACATATCTGTGGAGTGCAGGGTTGAATATCCATAGCTGTGTGCAATATGTGATGCTCAAATCAGGATAATTAGTATATTCAGCATTACACAAGGTAGTCATTTTTTGTGGCCCTTTAACAATTTCTCTCTAATCTCCCTTCCCTCCCCCCTTTTGCCCCTCTGGTGACCTCAGATCTGTTCTCTCCTTTTGAAACTTCAATGATTATTGTGGTTGTTGTATCATTCTTTCTCTTTTCTTTTAATTTAACTTTTTGTTTGTTTGTTTTTCCCACTTATGAGTGAGAACATGCAGTATTTTTCTCTCTGTGCCTGGCTTGTTTCACTCAACATAATTTTCTCTTAAGTTCATCCATGTTGCTGTGAATGGCAGAATTTCATTCTTTCTTATGGCTGAGTAGTATTGCATTGTGTATATATACCACATTTTCCTTATCCAGTTGTCCATTTAAGTTGATTCTAACTCTTGGCTATTGTAAATAGAGCTGCAATAAACATGGGAGTGCAAGTATGTCTTCGGCATAATGATGTCCATTGCTTTATATAACTGGGTGCTCCAGAATTGGGTACATATATCTTTAGAATTGTTATATCCTCTTGTTGAATTGATCCTTTTATGATTATATAATGATCTTCCTGATCCTTCCCCCCCCTCCAGTTCCATGGTGAATTATTAGCTACCACCACCACTTAAACTCTGTACTGGAGCTAATTTGTTGCCTTTCGATTAAATACAAAATTGGAGGAATTTCCTGTGGGGACCAGCATTTGAGGTCTGTGGTTGAACAAAACTGCTACTTTGCTGCTGATTCTCTGGGGAAGGCTTTTTGTGCAGATCAGATTTTAATTGTTGACCTTTTAATCACTGCTGGTGAAGTCAGATGTATCTAGGCTACGTAGAAATTCCAGCCTGGGACTGAATCTTTATGGCAAACTCCATCCCCTTCAGTTCTACCTCCTTGACCAGTCCCACTGAGTGTGCCTGTGCCAGTCAGAAGGCAGATCAGCTGCCTATGCTGTGCCTCAGTGTTCCCCAGGATGCCAGCCTCCTCCACACACTCCAAATGCTTACCATAGTGCAGGCCATGTGTGGGTCCCTCACAATGACTCACTGGCCTCTGGGTNAATGCTTACCATAGTGCAGGCCATGTGTGGGTCCCTCACAATGACTCACTGGCCTCTGGGTCGTTGCTTTCTTTGGTTGGCTATGGCTCCTCACTCCTATGTGAGTTCACAGGAACACTGTCTCTGGTCTCACTGGCCTACATGCTGCTATGGTGCACTCCAAAGCCATCTTCTGCCCTTAGATTCCGAGCAACTTCAAATAAATGGCTTAGCTGAAGTTTTCCCTGGCTATTTCTCCATGTGCTGCATCTTCTTCCTGTCACTTACCACATGGGCCTTGAAGTGGCCAGAGCTTGAAACATCTGGAACAGTCCCTTCTTTCCCTTACCATGCTTCTCCTTCTTTAATGAACTCCAGGGGTCTCTGTGAGCTTCAGTAGTCCCAGGTTGGCAGTCTTTTCTTTCTAATAGCTGCAAATCAATCAGTTGTAGGGGAGAGTTGTAGAGGATTCATAAAGCAAATGTACTTCACAGGGTCTGGTTTTCCAAAGCCTTGCGGTTTCAAATATTGACCTTGAGGAGGACTGGAAATTTTCCTCAGGCTATAAAGTCTCTGGTGTAAGATAAAGATTCGTGGCACAGCAAGATTGCTGGCTCAAGGACAGACTAGTTACTGATTGTTATGTAAGATACTGGAAAATTGTCGGAAGGAGAAGGAATGTTTGCTAATATCAAGCTTTTGTTGGTGGATCACTTAATTGTCTACTGGAATGTCATCTGACTTGTTTCACTGAAAGTTACTAGCCTATATTGTTAAACTATAACCCCACCTATGTTCTCTTCCTGTAGCTTCCTGGTCTGGAAAATAAATGTAGAAAGAGAACCCTAATTCAGGGTTAATTTCCCAAGGAAGGGATGTCTTTCGTTTGAGGGTTCTGGGGAAGTTAACCACTTCGTGGCTTCTCACTGCTCAGAAGAGAAGGACTTTGAGTAATCCTTTGCAGCTCTGTCACCCAGGGGAAGTGGGGTGACAAATCTGTGGGGGGCAAAGCAACAGAGAGTGATGTTGGGGACTGTCTATTCTGCCATCTTGATGGTGTCACCCAATTCTTCGATTCTTTGATGGCTGCACAAAGAATTTTGTGGCTATGGGTTCAGGTAAAACAGTCACTGTACTTTAGTGGCCTGACAAACTTATCACCTATAGTTAATCATAAGGTCAAGTTCATGGAATTTTGAAACAGTCTTGGGTTTAACTTTTGGCTCTGCTTTTTACATGCTGTGTGACTTTAGGCAAGTTATCAAAATTTTATAAGCTATTTCTTTTCTGTAAAACAACATAATAATATTTACTTCAGAGGTTGTTTTAACCAATATATAAGGTGTACATAAATCACTTGGCACAGTCCCTAAAACATTGTGAGCACTCACTGAATTTATTCTTGCAATTACACACAATGTCTCCTTTATCTTTTATCCCTCCATCTCTCTTCAGCTGTTTGTATTATCTTTCAAAGATCCTTCGAACTTTCCTGCTTTTAAAAATAAGTTCTGTCTAGCCTCTACATTCTTTTCTACCCCTGTTCTGCAATCTCATAGAATAAAGTTTCTTCATAAGCTATGCTTTAAACACTGTGTCCTCTTCTATGCTGCTTTCTTTTATTTTTATTTTTTATTTATTTATTTTTAAAAAGATGACTGGTAAGGGGATCTTAACCCTTGACTTGGTGTTGTCAGCACCACGCTCACCCAGTGAGCTAACCAGTCATCCCTATATGGGATCCGAAACCGTGGCCTTGGCGTTATCAGCACTGCACTCTCCCGAGTGAGCCACGGGCAGGCCCTTTGCTGCTTTCTTTTAAACAGACACTTTAATCAGGCTTTCCTCTCCATTTCTCTTCTGAAACTCTTGACAAGGTTACCAATGACTTCCACCTTGACCAAAACAATGACAAATTTGAGTCCTCATTTAACTTGATTTTCAAGTGATAATTGACAAATATAGAGTATTACTTTCTCCTTATAGAAATGCTTTCTTTACTTGAATTTCCTCTGCCTCACTGGAAGATTCTTTCAGTCACCTCTCTGAATGTTGTAAATCTCAGGACTTGGTCCTTAGATATTTTCCTTCTCTATCTACCTTTATAGTCTCATGGCTTCAGTAGAATTAATATACCAATTGTATCCACACTGTTATTTCATTTTTTGATCTCTCTCTCTCTCTCTGTCCATCTGTGTCTGTCTATTTGGTCTCTCTCTGTCTCCAGATGTGCATATGCATTCATATTTCTCAGCTTTTCTCATGCCACATGTCTAGTTCATCTGTACATCTTACTGTTTGTACTGTTAATGTATCTTCAGAATTTGCCCACTTCTTACCATTTTGGAGCTACCACTTACATAGAAGCCATTATTATCTCTTGGGCAACTTCTGAAATTTCCCTCTGCTTGTTTTTCCTTCAAATGGTCAAGGCAATAAAGGAATGAGGATGATGGAGTTTGGATGTATTTTCCCCCCAAAAGTCACGCAGAAATCTGATCCCCAATGTGACAGTGTTGGAAGCTGTTTGAGTTGTGGGGGTGGATCCCTTGTGAATGGATTAATGTTCTCTCTGGGGGAGGAGAGGTAGTGAGT
>NW_007734081.1:189095-190731 GCF_000696425.1 Galeopterus variegatus | reverse complement strand
AGTGAGTTCTCACTCTATTGATTCCCACAAGAGCTGGTTGTTTTTAGGACCCTGGCACCTCCTCTCTCTCTTTCTTGCTTCTTCTCTCTGTGTGATCTGCTTGTACCTGCTGGCTACCTGCCCCTTTCCACCATGATTAGAAGCAGCCTGAGGCATGTGCCAGATGCAGCTGTCCCAGAATCGTATGCCAAATAAACCTCTGTTCTTTCTAAATTACCTAGTCTCAGGTATTTCTGTTATAGCACCACAAAATAGACTAATACAGAGTATTAACTAGTAGCTGTCATTATTATGTTTTAACATAGTAAACATTGAATGCTAAACATTAAGACTACTGACACTATACTGTGGTACCCCTTTCTTAGCAACTCTTATGGTGTTATTCATTTAGTCAACACACTTTTATCAAGTGCTTACTATTCACTAGTATATGTGCTAGGAAATAAAAAGATGACTAATTCACANTATCAAGTGCTTACTATTCACTAGTATATGTGCTAGGAAATAAAAAGATGACTAATTCACAGGCATTCTCCTCTGGGTTTTGTTGTTGTTGTTGTTGTTGTTGTTTTGTTTTGTTTTTTTAGTAGACGGTATAGAATGGTTTGTGTACCCACAAAACATCAGACAAAAACGCTTAGGATTTTGTTGAGGGCCTGTGAGTATGACTAAGGCCAATAGCTGGCATGTAAAAAATGCTGAACCAATTATCATGAATTATGACTTCTAACTCCTGGTATTCAACAAGGTGGCTCATGTGAGGAATGTTAATTCAGTTGGAAGCAGCACAAACATCATCAGTTTAGAAATAAGAACTTGCTTGTTTAGTGACTGGACCATTTGCTGCAAGCAGACACAGCCACTGGCCTGGAACAAGGCCTTGACCCCAAATCAGACCATGTGTGCAGAGACTTGGTCAGAAGCAGGCAATGCTGATGCTCAGTTGGAGAGGAACTGCTGGTTAAACATCTTGCCTCTCCCGAGGCAAATTGTTATCAACAGGAAGTAATGCTGTCGGAAGCAGCAATTTCAAACTCTGCAGGCAATGCTATGTTTCCTTTAAAGTGTTATTTATTTTCTGAAACATAATACAGAGAAAATTATTGTGCCATTTTAGATACCACAACTTTGGTCTTCTTAGTTTATGAGTGCTTCATTTTTTATCTTATGAAAATCTTCCATTTTGTTAGTCTGTTCTTTGAGATGTTCTGATATGTTATTTATTGATAGCAGTTGTATACTCTGCTCTTATAATTAGAATCATAAACAGTAGGTTTGGTAGAGCTTTATGAACTTTCAAATTGGGTGTTTTGAGAATATGGCAGATATTTCATTGAATAAAAATTATTCAGCATTTAGAAGGCTCTGTAATGGCACAGTATTAATTGGGTCTCTACACATGATTCACTTTATCCCCATCCCTGAAATATAATGTACCTAGTTGTGCTCAAAACAAATTTTATATTGGAAAACTAATTGACAGCTTAAGATGTTCTATCTAAAAGTATCAATTGTAGAGGATGCATAAAGCATATGTACTTCACAGGGCCTACTTTTCCAAAGCCTTGCAGTGTTAAATATTGACCTTACAAAAAACAGGAAATTTTCCCAAGGCTATTGAGTCTCTGTTGTAAGA
>NW_007734081.1:182310-187982 GCF_000696425.1 Galeopterus variegatus | reverse complement strand
TACCAGCTTCTATTGTTAAACTTGTTAAAACTTTAAGCCCACCTATGTCTTTTCCTGCCTTATGGAATGTCATCTGGCCTGTCTCACTGAAAGTTACCAACCTATATTGTTAAACTATAACACCACCTATGTCTCTTGCTGTAACTTCCTGGGCTGGAGAATAAATACAGGAAGGGAACCCCAATTTGTGGTTAATTTCCCAAATGAAAGGAATGCCTCTCCCTTGAGGGTTCCAAGAAATTAACCACTTTGGGGATTTTCACTACTCAGATGAGATGGGCCTTGAGTAATCCTTTGCAGTTCTGTCACCCAGGGGAGGGGGGTGACAAATCCATGGGGGGCAAAGGAACAATCAATTATTTTAACTTTTGATGACAGTATGGTGGACATCTATTGATTTTCTGCTCAGACTCCTTCCCCTTTGTTCTTGGATATATTACTTTGCTACTCCAATCACATGATTCTGGCAGAGGCTTCCATGGCTGCAGTGATTGATCCAGGTTGATCCAAGTTGGCCCCATTATGATATTCCATGTCCCTGACTACTATGTTTGTCCAAAGATGGACAGCTTATTCAATTTGAAACAATCACAATACTTCTTGGGGATTTTTAGAATTTAACATTAGGCAAAAGACACTTCAATTCTTTTCTGGAAGGGAACATTAGCAATATTAATAAAATATTTAGTGTTTTTGCTTCTAAGCCAGAAGAAGAAACCAGATAAAGTGGATACACACAGAGAAACAAGGACAAAAAGTAGAGGGAGTGGATCGTGGAATGTCCTTTGACCTAGTCACCCCATGTTTCTGCTATACCTGACCTTGACAAAGTTTGGCTACATATGCTGACAGATCCTTTGGCTGAAGCCGAGTTAATTCAGGTGGATTTCTGTAATTGCAATTAAAATAGATCTGATAAATATGGCAAAGATGATTTTTTCCCTCTCATATCTGTATTCTTCCTCATTCTTTCCTTCCCTGTGTCCCACACAGTCTCTCACATGACAGTAGCATATATTTGGTCTTCCTCTGTATGTATAAAGAAGTAATAGCATAACTCTGGGCTGGTATTTTAGAATAAATTTTATGTACTGGAAATGGGTGTGTTGGAATAAGAGTGACATAATTCTTTTCTCCTCATAGCTTTCCCAAATACTCTATGTTATTTTTGTTTGTTTGTTTTCCCCCTCAAAATTTGACGTAAGTTTTTCCTATTTTAAAACACACTTTAGGGCTAGCTGGTTAGCTCGGTCGGTTACAGTATGGTATTCTAACACCAAGGGCAAGGGTTCGGGTCCCTATACTAGCCAACTACACCCCCCCCAAAGCCCTTAAATAATAACCTTTTTATTTAGGGCTAAATGATGCCAAATTAAGCATATATTTATGATGTGGGTCGATGAAATCAGACATTTTAGGTTATTCAGGCAAAAAGACTTACATTTTTCATCACTGGTAAGTTTAAGAAAGTTTGGGTAGAGGTGGAAACATCTATCTAAATGCACAAAGGTTCCAGAGAACTTAGTTAGATTTAAACACATAATACAATTTTAATTAACCAAAAAGTAAAAAGCTTACAATTTTAGGTAATTATTCAGAACTAGATATATGATATTGCTTGTGCTGCTGATATGTAACTAAAACTGCTGATATAAAACTAAAGAAGGGGAATTTTTGGTAAACCTAAACATTGCTTAAACACTAAGTTGCATTAAAGGTAAGTAAATTTTCATGAATTCTTATAAAAGGATGCTTTAATTGCCTCCTACTAAAGGGTGATGATCCCCATCTAAAATGATAAAGTAAAATTTAAGTAATCTTAACTGCCCCCAGACCCCTTCCCTTTTTTGGTACCTTTTCTGTAGCCATTATATTTTTGTACTTTATACTATAGACATTTATGGACATACTTCATTTTTCTTACTTGATTATAAAGTCTTTAGGGAAGGATCCATGTTAGAATTTCTACATAAAGGAAATAAGTTCTGGTATATGATAGATGATCAGCAAATGAAAAATGTTGCTATACTTACACTGTAAATTTAGCACATAAGGCATATTCAGATTTAATCAGATGGTACAAGTGGGGAATCATGGGTAGATGAGACCTGCTTGGAACTGCACCTGCCACAGTATAGGGTTCAATAAATATTTGTTAATATAATTGGGTGTGTGAGGATGGAGGAGAGGGGTGGAGAAAGATCATATTGGACTATATCAACACAAAAATGCAATAGTAACAAAAATAGCAATAACAATCAAATAAATAAAATTATATAAAATTTATTTTCCTAGTAGTACGGCTAATTGTTTTTAAAGGAATTTATTTTTTAATTGGCAGATATTTATTGCACATATTTATGGGGTACAGAGTTATATTATATACTGTGTGATGATCAAATCAGGCTAATTAGCATATTCATCATCACAAAACTTTATCGTTCTTTGTGATGAGAGCATTTGAGCTCCTCTCTTCCAGCCATTTGAGAACATACAATAAATTATTGTTCATTATAGATGCCTAGCACTACTGTACACCACTAGAACTTACTTTTTCTATCTAGTTGTAATATGTCAATTAACCAACCTCTCCCTATACTCCTCTCCCCTGTCTCCTTCCCAGCCTCTACTCTCTACTTCTAAAGATTATGATTTTCTAAAAATATTAAGTACATTAAATGTATGCTCCCCTGTGAATTTTTTCTTTTAAAATAATTCTCAGGGAAACTTGTTGCACAAAATATATTTGGAACTTCCTTTGGAATAAATACCATCAGAATTTGCAGCACTTTTTTGTTTAAAGCCTTAATCTTCATCTTTTGAGAGTATAACTGATTCTTTTGGAAAGTGTGAAAAGTCATTCTTAGCAAAGGCTAATACAACTTTCAAGCTAGGCAACACCAATGAAATCAAAAGTAAGGTATGGCTAAGGACAGTAAGATTGATTTCCTTATATGACTTGAAAGTTACTTAAAGTAAGGATGAATGGAAGTTCAAATGTGCTGAGATTAATGGCAGTCACCAGAATAAGTGCTTCCAATTTGTACACTTTGAATATTTATTGGATGCTTACCTTATGGTTTGTTTATTTAGATGTTTACCTCACCTACTTTCAAGCAGGATTTTAAATAGTAAATTTATGATATATTCATTTTTAAATATCAGAGAAAAATTAGTAAGTTCTGTTGACATTTTACTTTAGTTTTTCTCCCCTGTGTTCTAACCAAAAAATCTTCTGTCATAAGAACATGTTCTACATTTAGTAAGATTAGAATTAGTCTTCTAAAATGCCTCCTCTGATGAGAGCTTCTTTCTTCCTTGATAGAGTTCCAGTTTGCTGATTCAATTAAGTCAAAATAGTTTTATTTTTAAAAGCACTTTACCGTGCCCTCTCAGATATGTTTTTGGAACTCCCTAAGGGAGACCCATAATTCCCTACGGTGGTTTATGACGTAAAGGGAATTGAAAGTAGCAGGTTTTCCACACTGAGGAGATGGTTTCTTCTTTTCTCAGGCTATGATAGGATTAATGATATTTCCCGATTTTGTCGTGAAGGTCAAAAATACTCAGGCCTTGTCTCCAAAATATCTGCTTTTAAAATAAATAAATAAATAAATAAACAAACTTATTTTGTCTTTTTGTTCAAATAATAAAGGTCTAATCTGCTTCAAGTGTGAACAAGAATGTATAGAACATGGAAAGACTGCGCTTCTTCTAGAAAGACATAAAAATTCTGAACTAAATTTATGTTGCAAATAAAGTGCTTCAAGTGTGAACAAGAATGTATAGAACATGGAAAGACTGCGCTTCTTCTAGAAAGACAGATAAAAATTCTGAACTAAATTTATGTTGCAAATAAAGAGATACAGGTAATATCTATAATTTAAATGCACTTAATTTAAAAGGGAAACTTAGTTGTCATCTTTTATCTTTCTATCAGTTGTGATCAGGGAGTGGGGTGTCCCCTCTTCCGCTGGCATGCCTCTGAAAATGGGGTTGAGGCATAATTTAGTTCTCAGAAAATGGTTGGAAGAGATTTGTAGAAAACTTAAGGTAGACTGCTTTGGTTATAAGAAACCCGACACACATGTAATTTACTTCTATAAAGGGGGTATTTCAAAGATAGAAACAAATCAGAAAGATGTCACAATGGAAGCTCTTGTTCTCTTTTATGTGCCACACACACATTCTCTTTCAAGGCTTCTCCCCTTCTCTCTGCCAGAAGCTCCATTTTCCTGTCCTCGCTGACTGGCTTCCTCAGGTTATTACAGTGTTTGCTTTTATAACTTTGATTTGGGGCTTATCCTTCCAGCTCCAGCTTTCTCTAGTAACCAAGCCTATTGTCTCGGAATCACTTATATCATATTCCAAGAGAGGGATTCTGCTCAGCTCATGTTTCTAAGCCAGGCTCTCGATTGCTGTTAGCCACGACTGAAGAAAATGGGCATGGCTGTCATATGAGAGGAAACATGTCTACCTGCACTCGCCTCATCTGCCTCTGGAGTGGGACTTGTGTGTTGAGAAGCTTCTCTTAGAAAAGCTAATGGGCCACTAGGTAACATCAACAGATGCAACAGAAAATGCTGGTAAGTTTTCAGCTGTCAAGTCACATGGGATCTTGCCATTTAAAAATTATGGAAGCCTCATGGTTAGGGTTACAAAAAATGATTTAACTACAATAAACATGAATTATGTTTTTTTTTTTTTTTTTTTTTTGGGAGCGCCGCCGCACTTCCCAAGCGGCACACTTATCCAGTGCGCCACCGGGCCGGCCCCAACATGAATTATGTTTTAAGTAATACTACAAAGAAATCTGAAATATATAGTAAGGTAAAATGGCAATAAATGTAAAAGAAAACTTGGAAGTGAAACAAATAATAAAGGCAGGAAACTAGTCAAATAAGTATTTGTTGTTTTAATAAGGAAATCAGTAAATTTTTATCTGAACAGGTAGAAAAATAGAATATATATTCTCAATGTCATAAATATTAAAAAAGAAAAAACACAAAATGAATTCAACAAATATTTACAACATTAAAATTTAGCTTTAAAGTTCAAGTTAGAACTTTTAAGTCAAAATTTAGGGTCATTTGATTCATTGTTCTTATATCCAAGGAGTCTCTAATTTATTTTAATTCTACTTTTCCAATATTTGTGAAATCCTTCTTTCCTTCCTTTCTTCCTTTCTCTCTTTCTCCCTCTCTCTTTCTTTCCTTTATACTCACCAATGCTCTTTTAATTCCAGCATCTATTAAAGCATTATTTTCTCAATGGTCTCCTTGCCTCAAGTTTTCCCTCCTTGAAGTTAATTCTCAATGCTTCTCCCAAAGGAATATGCCCAAGCCACATATATCACCATACCAATTTTGTGTTCAAAACTATTTTATGGCTTCAAATTTTCTACAGTCTCAAATTATAACTCCAAAACATATTTTTAGTGCTTATTCAGAATCTGAGCTTGACCGACATGGCCAGTCTGATCTTCTCCTGTCCCCATGTCATTTATGTACCTGTATGTCACATGTACCCTGACATATGGAACAATTTCAAGACTCCATGCATTTGTTCCTGATATTCCCTTAGTCCTTTATATTTTTCAGTTGACTAAAATCCCAACTGGTCTTAAATGTCCAAGTCAAATTTATTTCCTTTGTACAATCTTCTAAAAAGCT
>NW_007734081.1:181460-181811 GCF_000696425.1 Galeopterus variegatus | reverse complement strand
CCCAACTGGTCTTAAATGTCCAAGTCAAATTTATTTCCTTTGTACAATCTTCTAAAAAGCTTTTCAAACTTTCTCTCCTTTCCTTCTTCCAGACATAATTATTTATCCTCCTCTATTCCCATTGTCTTTATGCCTTCATTAAACTTAGCACTTACACTTACTATACTTAGGCTGTTACATGGTTAGATGTATGCATGTAGGTTAGGTTTGGAAATACATAAGAATCGTGCCCTGTAAATAGTCATCGTCCTACACGTAGTAGATATTCAGTAAAATGTCGGGTGTCTTGACTTGATTAAACTATAGTCAAATGATCAACTTAAAAGCCAAAGCTTAAGTTGTCTCCATTTT
>NW_007734081.1:176340-181153 GCF_000696425.1 Galeopterus variegatus | reverse complement strand
CTTGATTAAACTATAGTCAAATGATCAACTTAAAAGCCAAAGCTTAAGTTGTCTCCATTTTTAAAAAATAAAATGTGTTAAATTTGGAGGAAAAGATTAATTACTGCTCTAAAAATGACTTCAAGTTATGTTAAAGAATTACTTACGTTTAAGGTCATATAATACTCTGATAGAATCTACTAAAACTTTGCATGGTTGTTCATAGCTACTTAATATGCATTTTCTTTTATCTATTTTCATAGACAGTATGACCATCAAAAAAATTTATATTCACATATGCTATATGACAAAGTACCAAAAGATAGAACTAACAAAGTTACTGAATAAAGAACATACATGCAACCCCAAATGATTTTCATCTTTAGCAATGAGGAGCGAAGTTTTAACAAAACTTCTTTGAAAGACCTTTAAACTAGAGCTGTTAATGAAATTATTTTTCAAAGTGGAACAACTTTATCATGGTCAGTGTGTTGAAATTAATTTTTAACTGCACATTTTTGTACATTATGCACATTTATAAAGTTAGGAAAGTTCATCACAAAGATGTGCTCAAATGAGTTTTAGTGGTGAGTTATGTAAATTATTCCAAGACTTTTAAAATGATTGCATTTACATTTAAATGATTTCAATAAATTAAACTAGATTTATAAGCTAAGTTTACAAAATTTAAATGAAAAGTTTTAAAACTTCAGGGGCACTTTACTGAAATTGTAATTGAGCCAAAGAGATATAATTGAGTTTGGTTGCTCTTCTCAGTAAGAACCAATCAGAGAGACAAGAATTAGTGCCAGGAAGAAGGATTTTATTACAACTGGGAGAACTGGTGAGCAGAGTAGCAATATCAGCCTTCCTCCTTGACTGACTAAAGTTCAGTGTTTTTAAAGGGAAGAAAGAAATGTGGGTACATTCAGTGAGCTAGTGAAGCTGGGAACCATGAGGCTTGCAGGTTGCTTGAGTCAGAGTTCAGGATTCTGTGCTGGGTTCTTGGTGTTATGGGGTCTGTGGTCAATGGTCTGCTGAGCCTCAAGTCTCTGATGTCATCTCAAAGCTGGAAGACTCAAAGACAATGAACTTAACCAACCATCACTGGAACTTTAAAGTACCTGACTAGGACCCTTGTCTAAAGTACATGCCTAACACAATCTCTAAGCAAGAGTATAGGTTAATAATCACCTTGACCTTTCCTTGGAATGCCTTTGTTCAAAAAGGTTGATTAGGAAAGAGTACAGGAGGGAGACAGGTCTGATTCATAACTCTTAAGCATGTAGAAGTGATGTAAACAGGCATGGGGGTGAGAAAGGGATATGACACCAGACCAAAGTTGTTATAATATTATCTAAAATGTCCAGTTTTTAACTAAATATTATGAAACAGGAAAGTATGTCACACACAAAGAAAAAAGGGCAGCCAACAGAAAATGTCCCTAATGAGGCCCAGATGTTGTACTTAGTAGACAAGGACTTTAAAGCAGGTGTTATAAATACTTTCAAAGAACTAAAGGATGCCATGACTAAAGAGTTAAAAAAGGTATAATAATTATATCTCACCAAACATAGAATATCAATGAATAGATACAAATAATAAAAAAGAATCAAATGGAAACTATGGTGTTGAAAGTACAATAACTGAAATGTGAAATTCAACAGAGTTGATTAACAATAGATTTGAGTTGGCAGAAGAAAGAATCATCTAACTTTAAGATGTGTCAATAAGGATTTTCTAGTCTGAGGAACAGAAATAATAAACAAACAAACAAACAAACAAATAAATAAATAGAGGATTAGAAAATTGTGAGACACCATCACACATGCCAACCTGGATATAAAGCACATCCCCAAAGGAGAAGAGAAAGAGAAAGGGGCAAAAACAATATTTGAGGAAATAATTGCCAAAAACTCCCCAATTTTAATTAATCTGCACATCTGAGAACCTCGATGCATTACGAATAGAATGAAGAGTGCTGCACCTAGATACAACAAAGTCAAGTTGACAAAATCAAAGACGATAAGAAAATCTTGAAGGCAGCATAAGTAAAATGACTTTTTGTATGCAAAGAATCCTTGATACGACTGATAGGTGACTTCTCATGGTGGCCATAAGATGGAGGGATGACATCCACAGTATTGAAAGAAAAAAAGCCAGGCAACCAATAATTCTATATTCAGCAGAACTCCTTTTTCAGCAGTAAAAGAGGAATTAAGACATTTCCAGATAAACAAAAGCTGACAGAACTCATTGCTAGCAGACCTGCCCTCCGGAAAATACTCAAGGGAGTTCTGCAGGCTAAAATGAAAGGTCACGGAACGGTGACTTGAGTCCACACAGAGAAACAAAGGGCACCACTAAAAGTAACTGCATGGGTAAATATGAAAGGAAGGATGAATGTGTTTTTGTTTGTAACTCTTTTCTTCTATATGATTTAAGAGAAAACTAATAAAGCAATAATTACAAAACTGTGCTGATGGGTTTATAATGTGTAAAAATATAATAGCATAAAGGGATGAGGGAGAAAGCAGAGGCATATTAAATAAAAGCTTTTGTATAATATTAAAATTAAGTTACTATTAAAATGAAATAGATTATTTTCTTTTGAGATGATAATTGTAACCCTCAGGCAACCACTAAGAAAATGAGAGAGGCAGGCATGTGTTTNACTCAAAGACAATGAACTTAACCAACCATCACTGGAACTTTAAAGTACCTGACTAGGACCCTTGTCTAAAGTACATGCCTAACACAATCTCTAAGCAAGAGTATAGGTTAATAATCACCTTGACCTTTCCTTGGAATGCCTTTGTTCAAAAAGGTTGATTAGGAAAGAGTACAGGAGGGAGACAGGTCTGATTCATAACTCTTAAGCATGTAGAAGTGATGTAAACAGGCATGGGGGTGAGAAAGGGATATGACACCAGACCAAAGTTGTTATAATATTATCTAAAATGTCCAGTTTTTAACTAAATATTATGAAACAGGAAAGTATGTCACACACAAAGAAAAAAGGGCAGCCAACAGAAAATGTCCCTAATGAGGCCCAGATGTTGTACTTAGTAGACAAGGACTTTAAAGCAGGTGTTATAAATACTTTCAAAGAACTAAAGGATGCCATGACTAAAGAGTTAAAAAAGGTATAATAATTATATCTCACCAAACATAGAATATCAATGAATAGATACAAATAATAAAAAAGAATCAAATGGAAACTATGGTGTTGAAAGTACAATAACTGAAATGTGAAATTCAACAGAGTTGATTAACAATAGATTTGAGTTGGCAGAAGAAAGAATCATCTAACTTTAAGATGTGTCAATAAGGATTTTCTAGTCTGAGGAACAGAAATAATAAACAAACAAACAAACAAACAAATAAATAAATAGAGGATTAGAAAATTGTGAGACACCATCACACATGCCAACCTGGATATAAAGCACATCCCCAAAGGAGAAGAGAAAGAGAAAGGGGCAAAAACAATATTTGAGGAAATAATTGCCAAAAACTCCCCAATTTTAATTAATCTGCACATCTGAGAACCTCGATGCATTACGAATAGAATGAAGAGTGCTGCACCTAGATACAACAAAGTCAAGTTGACAAAATCAAAGACGATAAGAAAATCTTGAAGGCAGCATAAGTAAAATGACTTTTTGTATGCAAAGAATCCTTGATACGACTGATAGGTGACTTCTCATGGTGGCCATAAGATGGAGGGATGACATCCACAGTATTGAAAGAAAAAAAACAGGCAACCAATAATTCTATATTCAGCAGAACTCCTTTTTCAGCAGTAAAAGAGGAATTAAGACATTTCCAGATAAACAAAAGCTGACAGAACTCATTGCTAGCAGACCTGCCCTCCGGAAAATACTCAAGGGAGTTCTGCAGGCTAAAATGAAAGGTCACGGAACGGTGACTTGAGTCCACACAGAGAAACAAAGGGCACCACTAAAAGTAACTGCATGGGTAAATATGAAAGGAAGGATGAATGTGTTTTTGTTTGTAACTCTTTTCTTCTATATGATTTAAGAGAAAACTAATAAAGCAATAATTACAAAACTGTGCTGATGGGTTTATAATGTGTAAAAATATAATAGCATAAAGGGATGAGGGAGAAAGCAGAGGCATATTAAATAAAAGCTTTTGTATGATATTAAAATTAAGTTGCTATTAAAATGAAATAGATTATTTTCTTTCGAGATGATAATTGTAACCCTCAGGCAACCACTAAGAAAATGAGAGAGGCAGGCATGTGTTTGAATATTAAAATTAAGTTACTATTAAAATGAAATAGATTATTTTCTTTTGAGATGATAATTGTAACCCTCAGGCAACCACTAAGAAAATGAGAGAGGCAGGCATGTGTTTGGATTCACCCATGTTTTGAAAAATCATCATATGAAATAAAAATTATGCTCTAGATCACAGAAAAAGGACGAGATGCTTGAAGTTACATTGAAAAGTAATTTAACTCAATTATAAGGAAAGCTTTTTATTTATTACAATTGTTTCTTAATAAAATGGGCTGATACTGAGATTGATATCAGTATCCGTTTACTTTCAGAGAGGCTAGATGATTTGTATTATTTAGATACGGAAATGAGACTTTTAATGTCAATTTTTTATTTTTAAGTTTTAGTGAAGAGTAAAAAAATGTCTATAGAATGTCATTAAGACAGCTTTGACATTTAAAATAAAATAGAAGAAAGATGCCTGAATATTAAATCCATGCTTACTTATCTTTAATATCTGGAATATAAATTTCTTCTAGTCATCTTGTCCTTTACACATGATTTAGCAATTCAATTGCTTTATCACCTCT